>NW_006788259.1:846013-867715 GCF_000442215.2 Lipotes vexillifer | reverse complement strand
TTTCCCTTCTGTCTAGCCCATTGCTCCTTCCTCATCTCTTGGCTTTAATTTCTTCTGTGTTGGCTTCATTCTTAGGTGGGCTCTCCCTTTATAATGAAATGTTGGCCATCAGGATTATGGAACTTGATTTTGAAAGCTGAGCAACCTTAATAGAAAGAGAGCTGCTTTGCAGAGCCCTGGCAAAGGTTTCCTGGGAGATACTGATTTGCATGGGCTGGGTGGCCTAAGCACCTCTGAATCAAGCAAGGAGTTCTTATAACTGTGGTGCTCTGATTGGCCAAGGCTGGGTCACATGCCATCGTTGTGGTGCCAGGAAAAAACATGATCAACTCTACCCAAAACCAAGGAGCTCTTCAGGTATAGGTGAGTAGTGGTATAGCAGCAGCAGTGCATCTCAAACTTTAATGTATATTTAATCAAACTGAAATATAATCAAAACTGTTTGATTATATTTAATCAAACAAATGTGGATCCTCATTTAACAAGTCAGGGTGAGACCAGAAATTCTGAACTTATAACAAGATAACAGGTGGTGTTGATATTGTTGGTTTGGGAACCACTTTGAAAACCACTGTTATTTAGTCAAAGATACAGATCAGGCAAAGGCAATCAAACTACCCAAACAGGTTTAGACACATTCCATTATTATGGTTTTAGAAACACATTCTTGAAAAAAATATAAATTTTGAATTAAAACAGGGGCAGTCCTTCAAAAGTCCACATACAACAAGAGAAATTTTAAAAGAATTATAGAAAACTTGGTATGAGAGGGAGCTTCAAGATGGCGGAAGAGTAAGATGCAGAGATCACCTTCCTCCCCACAGATACACCAGAAATACATCTACTCATGGAACAACTCCTACAGAACACCTACTGAACGCTGGCAGAAGACCTCAGACCTCCCAAAAGGCAAGAAACCCCCCCACATACCTGGGTAGGACAAAAGAAAAAAGAATAAACAGAGACAAAAGAATAGGGACGGGACCTGCACATCTGGGAGGGAGCTGTGAAGGAGGAAAGGTTTCCACACATTAGGAAGCCCCTTCGCAGGTGGAGACTGTGGGTGGCGGAGGGGGGGAGCTTCGGAGCCACAGAACAGAGCACAGCAACAGGGGTGCGGAGGTCAAAGCGGAGAGATTCCCGCACAGAGGATCGATGCCGACCGGCACTCACCAGCCCGAGACGAGAGGCTTGTCTGCTCATCCGCCGGGGCGGGCGGGGCTGGGAGCTGAGGCTCGGGCTTTGGTCAGAGCGCAGGGAGAGGACTGGGGTTGGCGGCGTGAACACAGCTTGAAGGGGGTTAGTGCGCCACGGCTAGCCAGGAGGGAGTCCGGGAAAAGTCTGGAGCTGCCAAAGAGGCAAGAGACTTTTTCTTCCCTCTTTGTTTCCTGGTGCGCGAGGAGAGGGGATTCAGAGCGCTGCTTAAAGGAGCTCCAGAGACGGGCGCGAGCCGCGGCTAACAGCATGGACCCCAGAGACGGGCATGAGACGCTAAGGCTGCTGCTGCCGCCACCAAGAAGCCTGTGTGCGAGCACAGGTCACTATCCACACCTCCCCTCCCGGGAGCCTGTGCAGCCCGCCACTGCCAGGGTCCCGGGATCCAGGGACAACTTACCCGGGAGAACGCACGGCGGGCCTCAGGATGATGCAACATCACGCTGGCCTCTGCCGCCACAGGCTCGCCCCGCATTCTGTGCCCCTCCCTCTCCCTGGCCTGAGTGTGCCGGAGCCCCTGAATCAGCGGCTCCTTTAACCCCATCCTGTCTGAGCGAAGACCAGACGCCCTCTGGCGACCTACACGCAGAGGCGGGGCCAAATCCAAAGCTGAACCCCGGGAGCTGTGAGAACAAAGAAGAGAAAGGGAAATCTCTCCCAGCAGCCTCAGGAGCAGCGGATTAAAGCTCCACAATCAACTTGATGTACCTGCATCTGTGGAATATATGAACAGACAACCAATCATCCCAAATTGAGGAGGTGGACTTTGGGAGAAAAGATATATATATATATTTTTCCCTTTTACTCTTTTTGGGAGTGTGTATACTTCTGTATAGCTTTGCTTTTACCACTTGTCCTAGGGTTCAGTCTGTCCGTTTTTTGTTTTTTTAGTATAGTTTTTAGCACTTGTTATCATTGGTGGATTTGTTTTTTGGATTGGTTGCTCTCTTCTTTCTTTCTTTCTTTTTCTTTTTAATTTTTTTATTACTTAAAAAAATTTTAATAATTTTTTATTGTAATAACTTTATTTTATTTTACTTTATCTTCTTCTTTCTTTCTCTCTTTCTTTTCTTCCTTTTATTCTGAGCCGTGTGGATGACAGGCTCTTGGTGCTCCAGCCAGGTGTCAGGGATGTGCCTCTGAGGTTGGAGAGCCAAGTTCAGGACACTGGTCCACAAGAGACCTCCCAGCTCCACGTAATATCAAACGGCGAAAATCTTCCAGAGATCTCCATCTCAACGCAAAGACCCAACTCCACTCAACGACCAGCAAGCTACAGTGCTGGACACCCTATGCCAAACAACTAGCAAGACAGGAAACAGCCCCATCCATTAACAGAGAGGCTGCCTAAAATCATAATAACGCCACAGACATCCCAAAACACACCACCAGATGTGGACCTGCCCACGAGAAAGACAAGATCCAGCCTCATCCACCAGAACACAGACACTAGTCCCCTCCACCAGGAAGCCTACACAACCCACTGAACCAACCTTAGCCACTGGAGACAGACATCAAAAACAATGGAACTACGAACCTGCAGCCTGCAAAAAGGAGATGCCAAACACAGTAAGTTAAGCAAAATGAGAAAACAGAGAAACACACAGCAGATGAAGGAGCAAGGTAAAAACCCACCAGACCAAACAAATGAAGAGGAAATAGGCAGTCTACCTGAAAAAGAGTTCAGAATAATGATAGTAAAGATGATCCAAAATCCTGGAAATAGAATGGAGAAAATAAAAGAAACATTTAACAAGGACGTAGAAGAATTAAAGAGCAAACAAACAGTGATGAACAACACAATAAGTGAAATTAAAAATTCTCTAGAAGGGATCAATAGCAGAAAAACTGAGGCAGAAGAATGAATAAGTGACCTGGAAGATAAAAGAATGGAAATAACTACTGCAGAGCAAAGTAAAGAAAAAAGAATGAAAAGAATTGAGGACAGTCTCAGAGACTTCTGAAACAACATTAAACGCACCAACATTCAAATTATAGAGGTCCCAGAAGAAGAAGAGAAAAAGAAAGGGACTAAGAAAATATTTGAAGAGATTACAGTTGAAAACTTCCCTAATATGGGAAAGAAAATAGTTATTCAAGTCCAGGAAGAACAGAGAGGCCCATACAAGATAAATCCAAGGAGAAACACGCCAAGACATATATTAATCAAACTATCAAAAATTAAATACAAAGAAAAAATATTAAAAGCAGCAAGGGAAAACCAAGAAATGACACACAAGGGAATCCTCATAAGGTAAACAGTTGATCTTTCAGCAGAAACACTGCAAGCCAGAAGGGAATGGCAGGACATATTTAAAGTGATGAAAGAGAAAAACCTACAACCAATATTGCTCTACCCAACAAGGATCTCATTCAGACTTCACAGAGAAATTAAAAACTTTACAGACAAGCAAAAGCTAAGAGAATTCAGCACCACCAAACCAGCTTTACAACAAATGCTAAAGGAACTTCTCTAGGCAGGAAACACAAGAGAAGGAAAAGACCTACAATAACAAACCCAAAATAATTAAGAAAATGGTATTAGGAACATACATATCAATAATTACCTTAAATGTAAATGCATTAAATGCTCCAACCAAAAGACATCGACTGGATGAATGGATACAAAAACAATACCCATATATATGCTGTCTACAAGAGACCCACTTCAGACCTAAGGACACAAACAGACTGAAAGTGAGGGGATGGAAAAAGATATTCCATGCAAATGGAAATCAAAAGAAAGGTGGAGTAGCAATTTTCACATCAGACAAAATAGACTTTAAAACAAAGACTATTACAAGAAACAAAGAAGGACACTACATAATGATCAAGGGATCATTCCAAGAAGAAGATATAACAATTGTAAATATTTATGCACCCAACATAGGAGCACCGCAATACATAAGGCAAATACTAACAGCCATAAAAGGGGAAATTGACAGTAACACAATCATAGTAGGGGACTTTAACGCCTCACTTTCATCAATGGACAGATCATACAAAATGAAATTAAATAAGGAAACACAAGCTTTAAATGATATATTAAACAAGATGGAGTTAATTGATATTTATAGGACATTCCATCCAAAAACAACAGAATACACATTCTTCTCAAGTGCTCATGGAACATTCTCCCAGATAGATCATATCTTGGGTCACAAATCAAGCCTTGGTAAATTTAAGAAAATTGAAATTGTATCAAGTATCTTTTTTGACCACAACGCTATGAGACTAGGTATCAATTAGAGGAAAATATGTGTAAAAAATACAAACACATGGTGGCTAAACAATACACTACTTAATAACCAAGAGGTCACTGAAGAAATCAAAGAGGAAATCAAAAACTACCTAGAAATAAAAGACAGTGAAAGCACGATGACCCAAAACCTAGGGGATGCAGCAAAAGCACTTCTAAGAGGGAAGTTTATAGCAATACAATCCTACCTTAAGAAACAAGAAACATCGCAAATAAACAACCTAACCTTTTACCTAAAGCAATTAGAGAAAGAAGAACAAAAAAACCCAAAGTTAGCAGAAGGAAAGAAATCATAAAGATCAGATCAGAAAGAAATGAAGGAAATGATAGCAAAGATCAATAAAAATAAAAGCTGGGTCTTTAAGAAGATAAACAAAATTGATAAACCACTAGCCACACTTATCAAAAAAAAAAGGGAGAAAACTCAAATCAATAGAATTAGAAATGAAAAAGGAGAAGTAACAACTGACACTGCAGAAATACAAAGGATCATGAGAGATTACTATAAGCAACTATATTCCAATAAAATGGACAACCTGGAAGAAATGGACAAATTCTTAGAAAAGCACAACCTTCTGAGACTGAACCAGGAAGAAGTAGAAAATATGAACAGACCAATCACAAGCACTGAAACTGAAACTGTGATTAAAAATCTTCCAACAAACAAAAGCCCAGGACCAGATGGCTTCACAGGCAAACTATCAAATATTTAGAGAAGAGCTAACACCTATCCTTCTCAAACTCTTCTAAAATATAGCAGAGGGAGGAACACTCCCAAACTCATTCTACAAGGCCACCATCACCCTGATACCAAAACCAGACAAAGATGTTACAAAGACAGAAAACTACAGGCCAATATCACTGATGAATATAGATGTAAAAATCCTCAACAAAATACTAGCAAACAGACTCCAACAGCACATTAAAAGGATCATACACCATGGTCAAGTGGGGTTTATCCCAGGAATGCAAGGATTCTTCAATATATGCAAATACATCAATGTGATACACCATATTAACAAATTGAAGGAGAAAAACCATATGATCATCTCAATAGATGCAGAGAATACTTTTGACAAAATTCAACACCCATTTATGATAAACACCCTCCAGAAAGTAGGCATAGGTGGAACGTTTCTCAACATAATAAAGGCCATATATGACAAACCCACAGCCAACATCATCCTCAACGGTGAAACACTGAAACCATTTTCACTAAGATCAGGAACAAGACAAGGTTGCCCACTCTCACTACTGTTATTCAACATAGTGTTGGAAGTTTTAACGACAGCAATCAGAGAAGAAAAAGAAATAAAAGGAATCCAAATCGGAAAAAAAGAAATAAAGCTGTCACTGTTTGCAGATGACATGATACTATACATAGAGAATCCTAAAGATGCTACCAGAAAACTACTAGAGTTAATCAATGAATTCGGTAAAGTAGCAGGATACAAAATTAATGCACAGAAATCTCTTGCATTCCTATACACTAATGATGAAAAATCTGACAGTGAAATTAAGAAAACACTCCCATTTACTACTGCAACAAAAAGAATAAAATATCTAGGAATAAACCTACCTAAGGAGACAAAAGACCTGTATGCAGAAAATCATAAGACACTGATGAAAGGAAGTAAAGATGATACCAACAGATGGAGAGATATACCATGTTCTTGGATTGGAAGAATCAACATTGTGAAAATGACTACACTACCAAAAGCAATCAACAGATTCAATGCAATCTCTATCAAACTACCAATGGGATTTTTCACCGAACTAGAACTAAAAGTTTCACAATTTGTATGGAAACACAAAAGACCCCAAATAGCCAAAGCAATCTTGAGAAAGAAAAATGGAGCTGGAGAAATCAGGCTCCCAGACTTCAGACTATACTACAAAGCTACAGTAATCAAGACAGTATGGTACTGTCATATAAACAGAAATATAGATCAATGGATCAGGATAGAAAGCCCAGAGATAAACCCACGCACATATGGACACCTTATCTTTGATAAAGGAGGCAGGAATATACAATGGAGAAAAGACAGCCTATTGTATAAGTGATGTTCGGAAAACTGGATAGCTACGTGTAAAAGAATTAAATTAGAACACTCCCTAACACCATACACAAAAATAAACTAAAAATGGATTAAAGACCTAAATGTAAGGCCAGAAACTATCAAACTCTTAGAGGAAAACATAGGAAGAACACCCCATGACATAAGTCACAGCAAGATCCTTTTTGACCCACCTCCTAGAGAAATGGAAATAAAAACAAAAATAATCAAATGGGACTTAATGAAACTTAAAAGCTTTTGCACAGCAAAGGAAAACATAAACAAGGTGAAAAGACAACCCTCAGAATGGGAGAAAATATTTGCAAATGAAGCAACTGACAAAGGATTAATCTCCAAAATTTACAAGCAGCTCATGCAGCTCAACATTAAAAAAACAAACAACCCAATCCAAAAATGGGCAGAAGACCTAAATAGACATTTCTCCAAAGAAGATATACAGATTGCCAACAGACACATGAAAGAATGCTCAACATCATTAATCATTAGAGAAATGCAAATCAAAACTACAATGAGATATCATCTCACACCAGTCAGAATGGCCATCATCAAAAAATCTAGAAACAATAAATGCTGGAGAGGGTGTGGAGAAAAGGGAACACTCTTGCACTGCTGGTGGGAATGTGAATTGGTATAGCCACTATGGAGAACGGTATGGAGGTTCCTTAAAAATCTACAAATAGAACTACCATATGACCCAGCAATCCCAGTACTGGGCATATACCCTGAGAAAACCATAATTCAAAAAGAGTCATGGACCAAAATGTTCATTGCAGCTCTATTTACAATAGCCTGGAGATGGAAACACCTAAGTGCCCATCATCAGATGAATGGATAAAGAAGATGTGGCACATATATACAGTGGAATATTACTCAGCCATAAAAGAAACGAAATTGAGTTATTTGTAGTGAGGTGGATGGACCTAGAGTCTGTCATACAGAGTGAAGTAGGTCAGAAAGAGAAAAACAAATACCATAATGCTAACATATATATATGGAATCAAAAAAAAAAAAAAAACTGGTCATGAAGAACCTAGGGGCAAGACAAGAATAAAGACACAGACCTATCTAGAATGAACTTGGACTGAGTATACGGGGAGGGGGAAGGGTAAGCTGTGACAAAGTGCGAGAGTGGCATGGACATCTATACACTACCAAACGTAACATAGATAGCTAGTGAGAAGCAGCCGCATAGCACAGGGAGATCTGGTTGGTACTTTTTGACCACCTAGAAGGGTAGGATATGGAGGGTGGGAGGGAGGTAGATGCAAGAGGGAAGAGATGTGGGGACATATGTATATGTATAACTGATTCACCTGTTATAGAGCAGAAACTAACACACCATTGTAAAGCAATTATTCTCCAATAAAGATGTTTTAAAAAACACAAACAAACAAACAATCAAGAGAATTATAAAAAGAGACCAGCATGATTCAGATCTGGGTGTGCATCAAAGAATGTTTTGTGTACAACTACTATAGATTATGAAATGTCCTAAATTATGCTATAAGATGAACTCTATTGTGCTTGCAAATATACATTCATAAGGAAAAATATAGCTTTAGTTTTTCTACATATATTTTTACATGTCACTAGATAATACTGATCCTATATCTATAGTTTAGTTTCTAATGAAATAATTCCATACCACATTATACCAATGTAGAACCAAAATTTCCAGGTCACAACTGATTCTCCTGTTATTTTAAATCATAATTCATAAAAATATTCCTATACACACACACACACAAATTAAATCGCCTAATACCAAATGATACGATTCGACTTAAGAAAGTCCACTAAGATCTGTGCAGTGTCAGAGCGCCCTCCTGTGGCTCCTTTGGCCAGAGTTGTTTGCATCGACTGGGTTACTTGTTAGTTAATGAACCCATTGCTTATGCCCACATGACCCCGATACAATAAATTTCTTGGTCATTGCTAAAACTGTAGAAGAACTACAATCAAGAACCTCTCTTGTAAGCCATGTGTAAAATTTTATGTCTATTGTTATTTCTCCTGACTTCAAACAACCCGAAAGCTCAACTAATGTTGAAATGCAATTGTCTTGGTCTACCTTCGGCTTACTACCTTTATAAGAAAGAGATAAATCATAAACAAATGTGTTGATATAAAGATTTTGTTTTTAGAAATATGTAGACTATGACTTATTAGGGACTGGAAGAATTCAACCAAACTGTACATCTTTTGTCTAGATGGTTGATTGTTGATTTGATAGTATATAAACAAATAAATATATTTACATTGCAAGTCACTATATTTATCTGGTAATTAAGTGTACCAAGAAGTAAGTACATTATACCTCTGTTGCTTATCTGTATATCCTTTTCCTTTTTTGCTTATACGTAGTTCTTTTTTTTTCAATTGAAGTATAGTTGATATACAATATTATACGCCTCAGGTGTACAATATTCAAAATTTTTTAAGGTTATATGCCATTTATAGTTATTACAAAATATTGGCTATATTTCCTGTGTTGTACTGTACATCCTTGCAGCTTATCTATTTTATGCACAGTGGTTTGTATCTCTTAATCCATACCCCTATCTTTCCCTTCCCCCCTTCCTTCTCCGCACTAGTAACCACTAGTTTGTTTTCTGTATCTGTGAGTCTGTTTCTGTTTTACTATATACATTCATTTATTTTTTAGATTCCATGTGTAAGTAATATCATACAGTACATGTCTTTCTTTGTCTGACCTACACTGTATAGCACAGGGAATTATAGCCTTTACCTTGTAATAACTTTTAATGGAGTAAATGTGTAAAAATACAGAATCACTATACTGTATTCCTGAGACTAATATAATATTGTAAATCAGCCATACTTCAATAAAAAAAGAGACGTAAATGCGTGCTTATAAATGTTCAGAAAATTTTATAAGAAATGATGCACAAGTGTTCTTCTGGGGCATTCACTTGGGTGATAGAAGCCTGGTAGGAAGTACATTATACTTTTTTGTGTTGCTTGAATTTTACCATTAGCCTGTATTAATTTATTTAAATACTTTTAATGAGTTTCAGTACCTTGTCCATCAATTCATTTAACAGGTATTATTAATAGCCAACATAATGAGGAAGAAACTTGTGCCAGAGGCAGAGATGTTGACTAATACTGACTTGGGTGCGGTCCTCATGTAGCTTACAGTCTATCTGGGCATGCAGATAATAGACAAATAATTACAAGTATAATATCAAGAACTAATGTAAGTAGGGAATAAAGGTGCTGGCCAAAGGGAGTTATTCTCAAGACCATAGTGACAATTCTTAGTTTTCCAAAAACTGAATTTTGACAGGTATCATTTCCATGTTGTGTCTTTATTTTACCCTAAATCCTCTTTAAAACTTAACTTTTGAAATTGTGTTGTGCTTTCAGGAAAGCTCTCTTATGCAAATAAACATATGAATTGAACCTCATTTCTACCTCCTTAAACAGGTTTATTCTAAAAATTATCTTATACCTTTGTATTACCATATACAGGCAATCAAAGGGCACGTTCTAAAACACAACCTTTTCAATGTTTCAGGTACTTTAGCAGTCAATTCAAGCCTCAGCACCAAAAATTTAATTGCATGTACAACAATCAATCATTGCTCCAGTATGCCTAAAATCTCCCACGAATAGTACCACATACCAGATTAGCTGCATGTTCTCCTCTGAAATTCATGAGAATAAAGTAGGAATGTGGGAAAGGGAGTGGCCTGGAATGAGACATTCCTCAATATGAATGCCAACTCTGTCCCTTATTTACTCAGTTACTTATATGCTCATCTGTAAAATAGGTAATATGTGCTGACAGTATGTACTGCAAAGGATTATTTGATGATTGCTTGAGATAACATTATGTAAAGCACCTACTACTGGAATGGAAACCATTGCTATTGTATTAGTTTGCATATGGCAGTGACTATCTGGAATATTTTTTTCTCTTCTCTTGTGAGTTTTACACTCTTCAGTTTTTAATAGATTTTGTTGAATAGCAAGAAAAGAGATGAACAATAAAAACACTTCCCACAAAAATCCACTATTATTATTATTATTTTTTTTTTTTTGCGGTACGCGGGCCTCTCACTGCTGTGGCCTCTCCCGTTGTGGAGCACAGGCTCCGGACGCACAGGCTCAGCGGCCATGGCTCACGGGCCTATCCGCTCCGCGGCATGTGGCATCTTCCCGGACCGGGGCACGAACCCGCGTCCCCTGCATCGGCAGGTGGACTCTCAACCACTGCGCCACCAGGGAAGCCCCACTATTATTTTTAATCCTCATAGCCAATGGCACTCTAATTCATTGTAGCCTACAATACAGAGACTCAGAGGTAGCCATAGAGTAGACCTGAGGGCTCCACTGCAGCAGCTCTCGACAGCCTTAAGCTGCCTAAGGTGTCAGCTATATTCAGCGGAAGCATAGGGCTGGAAGAGCTAATTCTCAGATCTTATTTTACCATAGGTGGCATGATCATGGCCAACAGCTTGAATCTCTAGTTTTGGTTTCCCCATCTGTAAAACACAATGGATTCATTCAGTAGTTAATAACTATATACCATGAGAACTAAATTATGTTTTTCTGTGAATGAATATACTCTACTGATTTCCCTTTCCTTTCTTGAAAATGTACATTAGCTTATTGTTCTGAAAAAACAGATTGATAACTAGAAAGGATATTTTTTAGAATTATTTTTTAGAGAAGGATATATTATATAAACAAGGTTAGCAATACATATTTACTTTATGGACTTCAAATCATGCTTAGTACAGGTAAGGGTACCTGAAAGTAGTATCATATATCATACTATTTTGTGCAGATTGCTCCATTGTGACTGCATTGATCATAACCAGTGTAAGCCTGTGTAAGTTTATACTTTATTTGTAGTATAATGAATCAGTGTTTCTACAGAAGGATTTACAGGCCCATTCACAATATTTCATAAGAATAACATGAATACATTATTAAAGTATTGAGAGGTCTCTAAAGGTGGCTTGAGAAGTAATTGCTAAGAGTGGGGAATAAGACAGGGACAGCTCTTCCATCAAAGAGTCATAACCCAATTCAGTAGTTTGAAGTTACTTTTGAGAAGTGACTGCCCCATCATGGATTCTACTCACCAGTCACCCTTACACATCACTAGGGCCTTGCAATTAATTCCTGCCAATGGAATATGTGCAGATGTAGTATATGGCACTTTGGGGTCAAGGTAGTTTTGAAGTGGGAATAGTTTTTGTATTTTTGCTTTCCCGCTCTGCCAGCTGAATATGAACCCAGGATGATCTTAGAAGACGTGTGTTGATGATTGTAAAATCTCCAATATTCTGGGTCCCTGAATGACCGTATGGAGTAGAATTCTCTACCCCACCAACTGAAAGCACCTGCATAGGACCTTATCTCAGTGAAAAAATAAATATGTATTGTTTTAGGGCACTGAAATGCGGATGTTGGTTTGTTAGAACAACAGACATTATCCTACCTATGTTACCTTTGCTAACACAGCAAAGACACATTTTACCCAAACCTCCAGAAAAAGATGAGACTGCTTCACAGTCTGCAGAGGATACAGAAAACTTGAGCACTGGCCTTTAATTAAAACAGTTAAATCAACCCATACAGACAAACCCAAAATAAACCAGTTGTCTCAGGTCTAAATAAAAAACATGAAAGTTACTATAGAATTTTCCTAAATGTTTGAAAGGTCTGTTTCCTACAGCTAGATAGACTTATGTATATTTACCATTAACTTTAAATATTATCACCCTTAAAAATCATAGTGATGTTTTGGTGCAAGTAAAATAATCTTTACATGATCATAGAAGGCACCTGTTATTATAGTTACAAACCTAAAAAAAGCAATTGCTGTTAGAAGTATCACTTTTCCAATACATCTAGGATTATGAAAGACAGGGTTTAAGAAGGAGATCAGTTTCATTAGCCATAAAAAAAGAGTGGCATTTATTACTTGGTTTCCAGGGAACTGCTATGGTTCAACAAAATAGCTCTTTTAAAGAGCTGTTTTTCTATCACCATATTAGATCCATGCTGGCAGCTTATGCTTAATGGGGGAAATATTCAGGGCCTTATTAGAGAAGGAAGGTGGGATAGATGAGCTTTTCAGGGGAAGATGGGTCTTTTTAGCAGATTAATCAGTCCTAAATGCTCCCAGAGCGTGTAATACAGAGTAAGACACCCAAAGCAGAGTCACAGAGTCTGTGTGTCTCTGTTAGACCAAGCTGTCATTTCTTGAGCCCTTTGTTTGTTATATTCCCCTCTTATGTTCCCCTCTATTTGCCCTTTCCACTGTTTGGTAGGGATTAAAAAAAAGCGATAAAAGTATCAGTAAGTGAATTTTGCTACTTTTGGAACCTTAAGAAAGATCAGAAAGGAGGCACAATATATCTGTGTATCAGAAAGCAGGAAAGAACCTATGAAGGGTCTGAGGGTTTACCGCATTTGTAAGCTAATAAGTTAGCCTCTTACAGTTTTATTGATGCTGGCAAAAGACACAAGACATCTGGGTCAGAGGCAACGGGACTTATTTGTACCAATATCAGTAGTGAGAGTATCAGCATGATATTTAATTTCCACAATGATGTGAAGAGTCTGAGGTAATACTGGCACACACAACAGACTGCCTTACAGGAGAGGAACCCTGAGCTTAGCGAATATGAATCTTTCATAATGGACAGCATGCTAGTCCTTTGCTCTGGAGGATAACACTATCTTTATCTTCCAAGGCTGTAAGCCAGCCTACCTTTGGTCCAGACAAAGACACTATTTCTACCGTCAAAGGCTGTTTACTATACAGACATCCTTGAAAAGAAAAGAGTTCAGAATTAAAAGGGGCAAACTTGCAAGACGTGTAAAATGCAAGACACTCGTGGACATGAGAATTCTCTCCCTCTCCTTAGTAGGTATATATAAATATTTATATATATCTTTATATATTCTCTACTTAGTGTATGTGTGTGTATGTGTATACACAAACACACACACACACACACACACACACACACACACACAAAGGCACAGCAAGGTTATTTAACTATGTGGAATAGAGTTTAATAAATACTAATTTTTCATTGATTGAATTAACTATTTAGCAACTAGAGATCTAATTAAATATAGAGAAATATATAACATAATATGTAAGTATATATTAAGATATAATATATAAATATATAAAACATAAGTAATATATAATGTAAATGTACACTTAAAATAGAATATAAATATATAAGTACATGCTTAAATAAACCTGTTTGGTAAAGAGTTAATTCGATCAATCAAAAACAAGTATTTATTAAACCCTATTCTACATAATTAATTAACTTTTCTGTGTCTTGTCCCCTCACCTGTAAGACTAAGATAATAAAAATATCCACTAATTGCATTATTTTGAAGTTTAAATGAAACTATGCATATAAAGCACCCAAAATTGTAGTTGGTTTATATGTATCAGTTCAAAAATGTTAGCTCTTATTCTTTTATTATTATATTAATGTTTATATTTTATCATGTTTTCAAAATCAACTGTTGGTTATAACTTACTTTACTAGGTAATTATTAATAGCTACCTATCTATACAGATATATGTTTACATATATGTATATATAATGCTTTGCACATTATAAATATATTCTAGCTATAATTTTATTCACCTTTCAAAGAACTTAACTGGAATGATTTTCTTCAGAATGTAGAAGTCTGTTTATTTTATTATTGTTGATTCAAGGAGACTCAAGTTGAAATGTAGAATCAAGTTATAATAGAAGAAAGATACTAGTTTATGACATTCTTGCCCCCTCCAGAAACAGGTCCTGAAGCAGCCTTATAATTCTCTCCTCCTTTGTAGACAAAATCCTTTTAATAAACTGTGATCCATCAGGCAATAGGAAAAGCAACAGAGGCAGTTTGGGAAGGAAACTGAAAGGACTTTTATTAAAAGCACTATTATTTTCTCTTTAAAGAGTATTCATAGACAGCCTGTTAAAAGGGAGTGAAATCTTCCATTCTTGTGAGAGAACACATCAGGAGAAAGATTCTTTTTTCGTTGAGACTTGCATCTACCAAGAACCTCCTTTCCAATAGCAGGACCAGGTCATGCTACAAAACATATGCTCCTATTTATGGCGCTTTCCTTGTTTCTCAGTGGTCTCAGATCATCTTTCACTTCTTAGGCAATGAAAGCTTAAAGGGAAAAGGAAGCTCAGGTTATAATGAGCTGGAGCTATCAGTAGTTTGTGTATAGGGTGGAGGCAGGGGCGAGGCAGGAGTAAATTAGAAATGGGGATAGCAATAGGATAAAGTTTGTTGGTTTTATTCTTTTGTTAAATATTCTGTATGAAACTTTTCTCTCCTTGATCTTTAAAATCACCCTCAGTATTCTGACCTCAACTGAAATTTAACAGTAAAACTAACTTGCTGAATTGAGGTAGGCAAAGTAAAAAAGGCTACTAATTTCCCCAGGTTATTTACCCTGTCTTTCTGCAAAAAGCACTAGACAACCAAAATAAATGAACGTGAACCTGCCTGTTTATAATGAAGAGCACGCCACCACTAGTGCCTACTAATTACCAGCCCAGGAGCTTAATTAAGATCTAATTATTCATTTTAGTACCATATTGCCTTAATTCTCCTGCAAAAGAGGTCAATCCATAGATACAGTCAGTAGTGGGTCAGTCATCCACCTGGAGGGGGAATGTAGCTTTTGAGGCACTTTTGGAGCACACATGATGGATTTACTGATTTTCCTTTTATCTTTCAAAAATAACATTTTTGGTTGGAATAAGAAGTCCTCATGTCTTCAAAAGCATCCATTCACTTCTCATTTAAATGAATAAAACACTTTTTTAGAATGACATTTATTTGTACATTTGAAGGCATGGAAATGTGCATATATGTACAGTTAGCTGTTGACTTTTTCATTTAATTCATGGCTTAGTCTAAAAGGCTTGAGACGGTTACTTTTTCCTGACATTCACAGCAAAAAGAAAATCCTGCAACAGACGTTAACTTCTGGGGTTATAATACAAGTATATATTGTTCCAGTCCTTGTAATATGTCATCAGTAGAAAAAAAGATGCTGGGGGCTCTAGAAGAATTCTAGAAGCAAAGGGATAGTCTCCTCCCGCACCTCACCCTGATTCCTGTTCATAATGTCTACACGAAGCAGCAGAGGATGCCCTTTAAAATTGGCACCTGCCTATTTGATAATATAACTTCTTGAAAACAGTGTTAAATTGTGTATATGCTAATTTAACAGTATTATAAGGGTGTATAGGAGTGAGGGACTTCCATTACCTATAGGACAGACTGTTCTTCCTGCTCGGGAGAATTTAATCTGAGATATATATTCATCTAACCAAGAGATCATGGAAGGAAAAGTATATACAGCTCTGACCTACTTATCTTTAACCAGTGGAGGTTACCAATATTTACTAAGAGAACCTATACAGCAAGTAGTTATTATTGCTTTGAGGGACATGTGCAGTTTAATGCCCAAAAGACCTTAGGGTTGCAAGTTATTTTGGTAAATATTAGTAATCTTCACTGGTTAGAAGTGGGTAGGTGTGGGTCATATGTCCCTTTTCTCTCCAGATATCTAATGGGTGATGTTTCAATGCAGATACAAAAATTTATTAAAGAAGGGGCTCAGTCACTTAAATGGCCCACAGGGCTTAGGAACAATGACCATAGTCTGTGATTCTCATATAATCCCATGAAAAAGGAGAATGATTTTTTATGGTTGGGTCAGGGCTTTGGTGATTTTCCCAAATCCATCCTATTAGGTTCATCAAAGTTAAAAAAACTTTTATGTGAGTTTAAATTTTGGTTGTGCTAAAAATACCATCCAGCCATGCCAGATTATGAAGTTTATTATACAGTATTTATAAATATACAGAAGAAAATTTTGATATCAAGAAATTTATGATTTCTATTCTTTCCCAGACAACTTTTAAAAAGTGGCAGAAAATCACTTAATGAGGGTTAAGAAAAGTATAAGAGGAATTTGCAATCACAGACCTTCCTGTTAGTAAAATTGGATATAATTATTACTAATATAACCATGCCCAGAATCACAAGAATATTTTTCTTTTTAACAGTAACTAAAATATCAAAAAGCATCAAAGAGAGTGCAGTTTTTAAAAGGCAAATTTATCTAATGGCTGCCTACTTCGTAGCTTTCGATTTTGATTCACATCTATTAAGGGCTAACTTCAGCAAATCCCAAACAGCTTAGAAATATTAGACATATTAAGATAGGTTTATACTGTGGCTATACTCCATCCCCAAATCTTGATGACTTGAAATATAAAGTTTATTTTTCACTCATGTAAAATGTACTGTAGGGCCTTAGAACTCTGCAGTGTACAAATGAAATGTGGTGACTCAGAAATCCAGGCTGTTTAAAACTTGTAGCTCTGCTATTAATAACACGTGACTTTTCTTCTAACCCTTAAGGTATAAGAACAGAACTGGAGAACCATGAGGGCCTTTTTTCCTGCCTCGGATAAGAAATGACACTTATTGCTTCAGCTCACATCTCATTGACCACGACTAGTTGCATGGCTCCTTCTCATTGCAGGGGACTGGAAAATGGGGGTAGAGATAAAATGTTAGTTGAGCACCTGTGTCTTTGTTAAATTAGATTATTAGACACTTTAAGAGCCAGCTCTGAGAAAGAGCACAAGGTTCCCAATATTCTCTTTCCAAAAGGTTAATTCCTAGAGTTTACATGCAAAAAATTCTATAAGATAGGGTAAGATTTTGATGATGTGGAACTTATTGGTGGAGAAAGAATCAAAAAGGAGGGTAGTCAGACTTACAAACAAATGACGCTCACCAATTCTGTGTTCCAGCCTTTACTGCCTTCTTCCCTTTTAGCTAGGTTTCCTTCTTGGGGAGGAGAAACACAAGTATTTCCTACTAGGCTACAAGAGGAGCAGCAAACATAACATTGCTGAATGTGACGGAAAGCATTCTCCCGCATTCCCTGCCCCATCTCTCTGCTCTCTTTCTGCCTTTCTGTCTCTCTGTCTCTCTCTCTCTCTCTTCCTACCTCCATACTTTTCCCTCTTTCTTTCCCCCTCCTCTTACTCTTTTGCACTTGAAGACTCTATGCTCTCTTAAAGACAAAAATAACACATGCAATAATTTTCTCCTTTCTGTTACTCTTTTATTTAAAATTTTCTTCTGCCTCATCACATTAGGAATGAGATGTCTTCCTTTTATTCATAAGTTGATAATTTTTGTTTAGGTTTCCTATTTGGAAAATATAAAAAAGAATCCTCAAATTGAAGGGAACAGTTTTTTCTCTTCAATTTCCTTTTTATATTATAGAACATTTCCACTTACTTTAAAATTCCCTGGTTGTATTTCATATTCACAGGTCACTGATCTCACAATTGACTGAACCCAAATGAGAACAATGTAAAAACATTTAATAATAATAATAATAATATAGCTATGACCCAGTATGAAAACATTAAACTAAATCCTTTTATAAAAATACCTCTGACATTGTCTGACTTTACTTTTATTTTTAGGGTACAAGATTATCCCCTCAATATCCCAGTATAAGAAACTGATTTTCACAATTCTGAAGTATCAATTTTCTCTAAAACAAAATTTGTTTCATGCTAATAAAATTGTATTTACTTATACTGTGACTAGGAATCAACTCAAGATGTAAATGTCTCCTTTCATTAAATATCATGGGTTAAGTTTTTATGTTTTTAATTATGATATTGCAAGAGTACAGTATAATTTTTCTCACTAATAGATCTTTAAGTATACGAAAAAACATTTCTTACTTATCTATGGATCAGCTTCCATAATAGGTTATGGAAGATAAGTCACCCACAACCTCCCAATATGACTTTATTTGTAGATATAATTAAATTAAGAATCTGGAGATAAGATCATCCTAGATCTTAATCCAATGACAGGTGTCTTTATAGGAAGAAAGGACACAGAGACACACACAGAAAAACAGAATGTGAAGATGGAGGCAGAAATTGAAGTGATGCTGCCACAAGTCAAGGAATGCTTGGGCCACCAGAAGCTGGAAGAGGTGAGGAAAGATTATCCCCTAGAGCCTTCAGAGGGAGTGCAGCCTACTAACACTTTAATTTCAGATTTTTGGCTTCCAGAACTGTGAGAGAATAAATTTTTGTTGTCTTAAGCCATAAAGTACATGGTAATATGTTATGGCGGCCCTAGGAAACTAATAGAGTCTCCTAGAGGTTCTGCCCTTCAGGACAAATCTTTAAAACTAAATATGTGAGAAAAGCCATCCTGTGTTAGAATCACATATTTTGGGAGGCTCAACCAGAGCCCAGTAATTAAAGACACCAGCTCCTAGCCTGGACACTTACTCACTAGATGATTTTTAAATATTTTTTCTGTCATGTATTTTTAATTAAAATAGTGAAGACAATTTAAAAATTCTATGCTAAAATACCTTCTTTTTTTCTTACTGAACAAATGAATCCTCTTTGGGAAAGTGAAAAAATAAAGTTCCATCACAACTATGGCTTGAAAATGAATTTAACTTATAAATAAGATTTTAAACTGCAACAGTGTGTATGTGCAGAAAGAAGAGGATATGGCCAAGAATCACTTTCCTCATGATATGAGGTCCACTTTATGGGAAACTACAAAGAAAATTCTTCACATTATGGTAAAATATCATTGCATCACATTTTCATCTCTCTGAATATCTTTAAAGCCTTTTAAAAAATATGAGACAAACTATGGAATTTTTTAAAAAGAAGTTTCTTTTTCTACTTTTTGAAAAATAAAACCCACCCAAATATGACCTATATTTATATAGTTAGAAAAAATTGACTTTTTTCTATGTTCTCAAACTCAGATCAGCTAAGTAGAATGGATTTTCTGGTACAGCCTAGACTCCACATCCCCTGGTTTTTGGAGGAGAACCTGTACTGCAATTTCTTGACACCCCTACCATGAAGGTAGAGAGTAGCTTCATGCTTAATACTCAGGACGAGACCCATCACTGACATTTGCAAGGCCCAGGGCAATAATCCAAATGCGAGCTCACAGATCTTGCGTTTAATTATTTTAGAGGTGTAAATCAAGCTAACAAACTCAACTTGAATTCTCTTCCCAGTACTTTCTCTTCAGTATAGGACCGTGAATTGCAAGTAGCTCCATTTGGCTAGTTCTGTGAGTTGGAAGGGTCCAGACCCACCAACATCATTAGGTCTTCCTGCAGACCCTTTCCCCTCACTTTAGAATTGGAGCCTGCAAAGTCCCCTCCCAGTTTCCACCTCTGTTCATAGACTGTCCAATCTAAACTACCGTTGCTCATGTTGGGTCATGTTTTTTTTTTTTTTTTTGCTGCATTCCAACGCACAGTCTCTAGTATCATACGGATCCAGTTGCTAATAGTAGTTGGTCCTCTCCCATTCATATTTCGGGTTCATGAGAATTTCTTATCATATTTTGTAGTAGATGTTGTCCATGGATGTTTTACTTATTTGTTTGTCTATATAGTTGTTCTATCCATTTTTGAGGGAGGATTCATAAAGAAAAAAAGACTTCACACAGAATTCTTGCTTATATGAGAATGACCTATCCAAGCCTCATTTAATTCATCTATAAAATAGGGGTAATGATAGTATCTATCTTATAGGATTGAGATAAGAATCAGATAATATGAGACATGTGCATTTTAAAACACTGGCCCAAAAGTAGAACTTGAACATATTAGCTCTTATTTTTAGCCATTAGGATCAAGCATGTTCAGAAACTTCTAGATTCTTTTTACCATGAAATTCTAAAGAAGCTTTTCTTACATGTTTTTGGAACACAGACCAGATAAGAAACAGAAAACTACAGGTGGTAGGAGGTGCCATTACTCACAATTGCAATTACACTAGAAAGGTTCTTGACAGCCTGCTATTTGAGGGAAGGCGCGGCAGTTACAAGAGATAAAGAACTATTCCTCTCCAGTACAATAATGGACCCTTACAATTTTCACACAGAAATTATAGTGTTGTTAGGTAATAACCTGAAAAACATTTAAAGTATCTTTAAATAAAACCTCAGAAGTTAACTCCATTAGAAGTTTCAAAAAAACTTGACCATAAAACATATTTTATTAAGAACACAGTAAACTTGTCATCCTTCCTTTGCTTAAATAAATGGCTATAGGGTATATATATATATATATATATATATATATATATATATACACCAAGAGATTCAGTAAGTTTCAACTCTAAAATCTATTTTTATTCTACTCTATGACATTATGACATATTGGCACTGTAATAACCTCTCAGTGTAATCTTGGGATTGTTTGTCTTTGACCTCTTTTTTTTTTTTTTAACCTCTCTTTTAATTTCCTTAGAGTAAAAATAACTGAATGGTTGAGGTTGACATCTGAGCCACTAAGTTTTGAGGTTGTTTGCTATGCAGCCATAGATAACTTGAAGAGAATGAGAGTGAAAAGGGTAGAAAAATTCAAGTGGAAAATTTAATTTACAGTAATCAAGATAAGGAAAAAACAGTCTCATATCTAAATAATAGAAAGTCATCACTTTTTGGAAGATGAGTCATTCATTTATTTCAACAAACATACTCTTTTCTTAGTAACAAACATATCTTCAACTCTCTGTTAGACACCTCCACCTGGATATCCCATGGATTTTTTTAACCTAATCTGTCCAAAATTAACACATCCCCTTTCCCTGAAATTGGCTCCTTCTCTTAAATTAATAATTCTGTTAATGTCAGGGTAAGCCTAACTCATATTCAAACTCCAATAGGTGCATTCATAAAATAGATATAAAGCCATATACATTCTGGCTTTCAGCTAGTCATCCAATCATTCATTCCTTCAAAACATAATCAGTGGGCTTCCCTGGTGGCACAGTGGTTGAGAGTCCGCCTGCTGATGCAGGGGACGCGGGTTCGTGCCCCCCGTCCGGGAGGATCCCACGTGCCGCGGAGCGGCTGGGCCCGTGAGCCATGGCCGCTGAGCCTGCGCGTCCGGAGCCTGTGTTCCGCAACGGGAGAGGCCGCGACAGTGAGAGGCCCGTCTACCGCAAAAAAAAAAAAAAAAAAAAAAATTCAAGAAAGGCATTTGTTTTTTCAGCAACTGGAGTTTGATTTCCT
>NW_006788259.1:844044-845933 GCF_000442215.2 Lipotes vexillifer | reverse complement strand
AAAAAAAAAAAAAAAAAAAAAAAAAAAAAGCATAATCAGTCCCTGCTAAGTTCCAGACATAAAACTCAAGGCTGAACTACAGAGACGACCAACCAGTACTTCTTCCTGCCATCATGGGACTTCCTACAACATTCTGTAGCAGCAACTTTTGCCATTTCATTTCCATTATCTCTGCTCTCTTTCTAGGCATTATTTCTTCTCACTTGAACTAATGGTCAGTTTCTTTACTAAGAGAACTGGTTTTTCTGCCTCCCGTTTTCACTGGTCTGGCTTAACCATGCTGCTAGATTGATCCTTCTCTGCTGATTACTGGATTCCTTGGCAAAAGTGATTCACTGATTTGGTACTAATCTGCTTCCTTTTCTCAGAACTTTAATTCAGCATTTAATGAAACATTCACATAGCATCGTCCCTCTTTGTTGAATCCTACTCATCTGCAAGGCACATCTCAAATGCCACCTCTTCCACGAAATCTTTCCTGTGTGCGAGATATCTTTTTGTTCATTTCAAAATCAGTTTATCGAGCGAAGGGGCACCATAGGGTCTAACATGTATTATAGTTATATAAGGTGAATAACTGTCCTCTCCAAACCATGGATTTAATCATCTTCTACATGGAATAGCCTTTCTCTCAATTGTTTAACTTTTTTGACCCTAATTCACCATAGTCCATTTTCGTAGTTGATTTTCAATTTAGTAGGCTTTACAACTGGATAATGCATTTCATCAATGTTAAAGTTCTGTCTCTGCAAGGTAATACACTTAGCATTGCAGCAGCTATGAATAGAGAAATGAAAAGGATCAGATGTCTCAGAAATTTCTATGTGAGTTTATATTAATGATTCTGAAAATCGATAAAGAAGATAAAAGTTAATTCAAATATCCTTTTTCAATTTGTTCTAGAAGAAAGATGACAACGCTAAAGAACATAGTCTTTTACTGCCTCACAGACATGCAGAAGAATATATCAGACTTAAAAAAAAAAGTAAGTCTCTTACTGCTCTGGAAACTTTTTCTTTACATGTTTCCCACATAATCAGTTTAATGAACTACTGTTTAGTTACAACATTTTCTGCAATATTTTTTTTCTAACAGTTAAAGCTGTTCTTATTTTCATGCAGTATTCATTCTTATTTTCAGAATATATTTTTTGTTTAAACCCTTGTATATAATTCTGTCTTAGAAAAAGAAATTCCTGAGTATTTGACTGAATTTTCAGCCACACTAATCTTTTCCAGTACTGTCTTTCTAACATTAAAAGCTGTACATATTTTCATCTGGAAGTCTTTTTTACAGAATTTTTGTTTAAACTTTTGTATGCAATGATGCTTTAAAAACGTAATTGCCCACGATTTGACTGATTTTTTTTCAACCACACACACCTAGTAAATGCACCTGAGGAAGTCAGTTGGTGAAGCAAAGCCCACTTGCCTTAAAGACATCCAGAAGATGTGGTACCCCAAAACAAACAGACAAGAAAAAAGATTCTCTCCATCCTAAGAAATCTGCATTTAATGTTTCCATAGCTTGAAGAGCAGAGGCAATCTTTTAAAACATATCTTTACCTTAGTTCTAAGCAACCATAATTCTTTATAAAACATGAATACCTAGATGTCATTAAGTGTGTAGTAAGAGGCAGCGTGACACAGAGGTATGGATGTAGGGCTTATAAGAGGGGCATCTAGACTCCACTACAGACATTGGGAACCTGGGGGCAGATGACTTCACCACTGTGAGGCTGCCTCAGCTTCTCCTCCCCAACCTGTAAAATGGGAATAATAACCCCTCACCTTCAGGATTCAGATAAGAATTAACCCAATATAATCAATGGAGGGGCAGCTGATCTTGGTATAGCAGTTGCAGCAATAGTAACAGAACAAAAGATTCCT
>NW_006788259.1:840649-844034 GCF_000442215.2 Lipotes vexillifer | reverse complement strand
CCTGCTGCAGGAAGGGGTGGGATGTGATTAGTCATGGGAAGTGGATGTCGTCTTAGTTAGAAAAGTTTGTATTCTACTGATATTTTCTTACTGAGAAGCACATTAGGAAAGGGAACCATACTTGTGTGTCTTAAAGCTGTAAGGAATGTGATGTCTGCGAAGGAAACACAACAGAACTGCTGCATATCCAACCAAAGAATCCTATTCTTGAAGCCATGCCTTTCAGTTTATCCTGATGGGTCATGGCTTCACTGAATGTGTCCCTCTCCAGATGGCACCTCAACAGGGTTGAACTAAATTATCTTCCCTGTTATCGTCTGGGTGCTCAACTGAGTAGGAACATGGAGAAAGACTTGATTTCCAGAGCAGTTAGAGACATCTATTAGCTAACTTGTAATGTTGTGCTTTCCACCTTTCTAACTTTACTCTGATGGAGGTCCGCAGTGGTCCTAATGTGCAAATTGGTCTTCTGCCTTGGGTAAATGGAGGGTGCCCGGATAACTGAAAGCCATCCCCTCAGAAAACTGTGCTCTGGAAACCAAGTGGGAATGCGAGTGGTAACTAAAACTGAAATGTTTCTACTTGATATATTATTCTGGTCTAGTGGTTTCAGCTTAACTTTCTTTTTGATGAAATGAAGCCACTAAGTCTCCAAATACCCACTTCACTTGGTATTTTGTGGGCAGAGAATGTGTTGATGTAAGAACTGTAGAGATGGTGTTGCACTAATGTGAAAAGTCCCTGTCGCCCCCCGGCCTGGAGTCTGTAAGCCACTTGTCTCAGGGCAGCCACTTTTAGATTATGAGCATCCTGACATGTACCAAGAAAGATGGACTGTTCCCTGGAATTTGGGGTTTTGGAAGGGACACACCACCTGGAGCCACAGGTCAAGAATCTATAGGGAAGACAGCTGTCACTGTGTTGCTGGAATTGTGTCAGGGGCTTTTAGAGAATTTCCTTACAGTTAAGAAAACGGAATTCTTTTGGATGGGGAGGAATTAGCATGTATAAAAGGCTGCCTGGCTTTTGTTATTTCCATAAGTTATAGTAATGACCAAATTTTGGAGTGTGACAGGCTTGTTATTTGATAAGAAGATGAAGAGGACGTATTAGACCAAGAATGAATATGGTATTGATGGTAACGGCACCATCATTATCATTATACTTGCCTGTATTGGTAAATAGTTATGGTCAAATTCTAAGAAAAACATGCATACATCTTGTGGAGGTAGAGAGGGAGGGAGTAATTAGGGGACATTTCGTAAAGGAGGTGGCAGCTGACCCACGGTGCAAGGAAGCAAAGCGACTATAATTTTGATTAATCCTAAAATAAATGTGCTTGCTCCTTGCGTCCCCAGCCAGGCTGGTGTAAAAGCCCACTTGTTCTTTTATTATTATTATTATTTTTTGCGGTACGCGGGCCTCTCACCATTGTGGCCTCTCCCGTTGCGGAGCACAGGCTCCGGACGCGCAGGCTCAGCGGCCATGGCTCACGGGCCCAGCCGCTCTGCAGTATGTGGGATCTTTCCAGACCGGGGCACGAACCCGTGTCCCCTGCATCGGCAGGCGGACTCTCAACCACTGTGCCACCAGGGAAGCCCACCCACTTGCTCTTTTCACAAGCATTTATATCTCTCTCATTTCCTCTCCAGCCTTAAGGCAGTAATTACTAGTAGCAGGATCAGCTAGTAACTAAATCATTTTGCTGCCTCTCTGCAACTCTTCCTACTTCGGGCACTATTTCTGCTAACTGGACTTTGGTAAACAGCACTTTGATAAATAGTAAGCCCCTGCCTTTCCCCTTTCTTCTTTCTGCATATCCCTGAATTCTTTCTGCACTTCTTACATCAAGTTGGAAGAGTGCGCTGAAACACCCTTTCTCCAAGTGTCTCCCTCCTATTATACTGCAAACACCCAGAGGGCACAGAGTTGCCCACTGTAGATGGTACATCCACGTTGAAAGAAACAAACTGAAATTCCAAATGGAAAAGCTGATGCTTCCTTCCCTTCTATTCACCCCTGTTAGAAATATTTAATCTTTAGCTATCACTTAGTCTCCTCCTTCCAAATATTCTCAGAATTCCACTTATGTTCTGAATGATGCTTCATTTTTTCCAGATATCCTTTAGATTTTCAAGATACTATCCTCCTAACTTTCAGCAATTTTATGGAATTTCCCTGGGTTTTTATTCTTCTCATTTGTACCAGCCTGGTCGGATCCATATGTATTTATAATTATTTCCTCTTAAATCTGAATTTAGATTCAGAATATGTGAGTCCAAATGGAAGCGCTTCCTTTTACTAGATTGGATACATTGGGCAAGATGGTTTGCTTCTCCAAGCCTCAGTCTTGTTTTTGGTAAAATTTGAGGGTCTATATCTTTTGGGCCTACAGAGCTGTCATAAGGACCAAATGAAAGAGGGTTTGTACAGTGCTAGGGACATGATAATGTACTATAAACATGTCAGCTATTATTTTACTGAGACTAAATATATCAACCACATATAACAATAAAATTCCGACCCACAACCTGTGCAGCAACCAGCCAAGGAATCCAAACCACAAGCTCTGCAGCAATTGGCTCCAAAGTGTTAGAACTGGGTCAACAATTGTTAGCTTCCCCAATTTTTGCAATCCTTCTCCCCCACTTCCAATTCAGAACTAGCCAGAGAGAGCCAAATAGGATTCCTCCTTTCTAGTTAGCCCACCTTCAACCTCCCTTGCCAGCAACCTCCAATAAAAGTGTTTCTAAAAACTTCTCTCACTTTTTCCACTACACAACTTGTCAGTTCTGTTACCTGCCTGCCTTTGAATCTCTGCCAAATGAAGTAATAGTGACTTTGCTAAAGCAAATCTGCATAAATAACCTCTGTTCTCATTTGGGTGGTCTTTGTGTATTTTTATAATACTATAGTGTATATTTAAATTTATTCCTATAAAACTTGACAATACTATATATTTTTTTCTCTCAGAGGAATCCATTCATTGGCTTAATGTTGATATTTATTAAACATCTCCTACATAATAATACTGTGATGGCTCCTCCAGGGTTTCATAGAAGACTAAATTATGTAGAGCCATAAGTTATGTGGAACCCTGTGGAACACACGGCTTTGCTTGGAAGATATGATACAAAATAAGAAGAAGTAAAGTCAGAAATTCAAGACAGGCTAAAAATAATATGTTTATAAGGTAAAATCAGTGATATAGGCTATAAATGTGCTGACTCCAAAAAGTAGATATCACATATGCTTACCCAGGATCTAGGAAGCTTCAAGCAGGAAATGTGATTTGGACTGAGATTTGTAGGAAAGTTCTAAACTGAGGGTGGCAGCAAGAAGTGAAGATAATCCAGACAGGGAAGCATCTATTAGTAATGTCCAA
>NW_006788259.1:827194-840639 GCF_000442215.2 Lipotes vexillifer | reverse complement strand
CAGGAATGTGCAAAAACCTGATAGGAGAGCACGTAGTAATTGCAGCAGCAATCTGTTGGGAGATAAATGGCATACAAGAAAGTAGTGGCAATTAAGACTATAAAATCATTCACCAAAATGTGAACTTTATCCTAAGAAGATCCTGAATGTTTGTGATCAAGGGCATAATATGTGTAGATGTAATTTCAAATTTAGAAGTCTTCCCTCCAGACGTTAACTTCTCAGCATGTGTTGGGAAATACTTCCCTGTACTTGGTTCTACTTAGAATAATTTATGAATAAAAGTATTGCTTTTGACATAACTAACTTTCAAATATTTTAAATTATCAAAGGCTTTCTAAATACTGAAATCATGGTCTCTGTTTAATTAACTTTCCCGGGAAAACTCCTTTTAATGCTTGTTTAGTTAAAAAAGCATGCAGAGAGAAAGACTTTGGAGAACATAAAGACATTATGCATATTCATTTCTTATCCATTTTTTATTGGAGTATAGTTAATTTACAATGTTGTGCTAGCTTCAGGTGTACAGCGAAGTGATTCAGTTACACACACACACACACACACACACACACACACACACATATTCTTTTTCAGATTCTTTTCATTATAGGTTATTACAAGACATTGAGTATAGTTGCCTGTGCTATACAATAGGTTGTTTTTCTATTTTATACATAGTAGTATGTATATGTTAACCCCAAACTCCTAATTTATCCCTCTCACCTTTTCCCCTCTGGTGACCATATGTTGGTTTCCTATGTCTGTGAGTCTATTTCTGTTTTGTAAATAAGTTCATTTTTATCAGTTTTTAAGATTCCACGTATAAGTGATATCATATATTTGTCTTTCTCTGTCTGACTTACTTCACTTACTATGATAATCTCTAGATCCATCCATGTTGCTGCAAATGGTATGATTTCATTTTTTTAATGGCTGAGTAATATTCCATTGTGTATATATATATATATATATATATATATATATATATATCACATCTTTATCCATTCATCTGTCGATGGCCATTTAGGTTGCTTCCATGTCTTGGCTATTGTAAATAGTGCTGCAATGAATATTGGGGTGCATGTATTTTTTTTTTTTAATGCTTTGAGACATTTTATTTAAATTGTTTTTAAAGACAGCAATAATTTATGCCATGAACCAAACGAGGGTGCCAATGAGCATCTTCTGAACTGCCTGGTCACTGCCCCGGCCCCTGCGCTCTGCCACTGCTGGGGGCAGCCCTGCCGGGGGCAGGAAGTGGTCAGCTTTGGAACAGTGACAGCAGGGCCGAGGCCAAGACCCAGGCGGGAGGCCAGGAGCAGACACAGCGCCACTGCAAATGGCCGGGCGTTGGGATTTCTTCCCGTTATTATAACAGTGACCCTGGGGAACGGCGAGGTGACCTGGGGGCGTGACCACCTCGGTCCTCGCACACAGCGATTGCCCCGTCTCTCCTCTCCTCCCCTACCAATCCCACAACCGTTCGTTTTTTATTGTTTTTTTTTTAAATATAATTTTGTAAATGTTCCATAAAAATACTATTATTCCTAGTCAAAAACAGATATTGCAATATGAAGGGTAACTGCTCTGTCTTTGCTCTAGAAAATGTGAAAAGGTCATCACACCGGATAATATAGAAGAGTGTGGAACCTCTAGGTATCACAAAAGCCAGTACCGAGCACGCGAGGGAAAAGCGTTGCCAGGTGCTGGGCTGGGGCCCCCTCCGCGCTTCCCTGCTCAGTGCCAGGGCCTGTGGACGTGGCAGGGCCTGAAGGGTCCTCTCTGCAGGGCGGACATCATGGCTTTGAGACACAGACAGTGGCCACAAGCCGTCCCAGTGGCCGGGCCCCCGAAGCCACCTGCTCAGCCAGAAGCACCAAAGAGCCGGTGACGACGGGGACGTGGCCTCTCCTCCTGCAGCAGTGAGGCTCCACCTGGCCCTCAAGACACCTTCCCAGGCAGGCCTGGGCCGCAGGAGCTGGTGGGGCTTGTCCCTTGGGGCAGGAGGCCTGGGCCAGTGGCCGCACATTCAGTTTTCGGAGAGAGACAGGGCCAGGGAGGCCTGGAAGGCGGCCTCCTTGTCGATGCTGTAGTCCACAAAGGTGTCGTAGGAGAACTTGTGCCGGGGAAGCAGGTGCTGCAGGAAGTTGGCGCTCTGGTAGCTTGGGTCGCCCCAGGCCATGGCCGAGTAGATGGGACACACCACGCGGTTGGGGTCACTGTAGTGCTTGTCCATGCAGTGCTTCACCAGCTTCTGCTGTTCCAGGCTGCGGGCGCCACAGTAAGGGCAGGCGAAGGTGGACCTGCTGGGGACGGCGCTGGGGATGGGCTGGGATGTGGGTACCACAGGGACGAACTTGGGACAGTTGGCCATCTGCTCCTGGACCTTCAGGCAGGAGGCAACGTGCACCCTCACCTTGGCCAGCCAGCGTCGCCTTCTTACTACAGCCCCAGCAGGGTGCCTAGTAGGATGAAAGCTGCTTCTCCACGTGGGCGGCCCTGTCCACTTTCTTGGGGTCGAAGGGCAGGCGGCACCGTGGGCACAGGGGGGACGGCACCTGCAGGCATGGCTGGAGGCACTCCCCGCAGAACCTCTAATTCTTGCAGCCTGTGGGACGGCTTCGCCGCTGACCAAGCTGTCCTTACAGGGACGCGAGGAAAGTTGGCCTCCCTGTCCCTTCTACCCACTGGCTCCACTTCTGCCTTCCAGGGCCAGCATGTATCTTTTTGAATTAGAGTTTTCTTGGAATATATGCCCAGGAGTGGGATTGCAGGATCATATGGTAGCTCTATTTTTATTTTTTTTAAGGAACAGCCATACTGTTCTCCATAGTGGCTGTATCAATTTACATTCTCACCAACCATGTAGGAGGGAGGGTTCCTTTTTCTCCACAGCATTTATTGTTTGTAGACTTTTTGATGTTGGCCGTTCTGACTGGTGTGAGGTGACACCTCATTGTAGTTTAGATTTGCATGTCTCCAATAATTACCAATATTGAACATCTTTTCATGTTCCTGTTGGGCCATCTTCATGTCTTCTTTGCAGAAAAGCCTATTTAGGTTTTCTCCCCATTTTTTTGATTGGGTTTTTGTTTTTGCTTGTTTGTTTGTATTAAGCTGTATGCGCTGTCTGTATATTTTGAAAATTAATCCCTTGTTGGTAACATCATTTGCAAGTATTTTCTCCCAGTCCCTAGGTTGTCTCTTCTTTTTGTTTATTGTTTCCTTTGCTGTACAAAAGCTTTTAACTTTAATTAGGTCCCATTTGTTTATTTTTGTTTTTATTTCCATTACTCTAGGAGACAGATCTAAAAAAATATTGCTGCAATGTATGTCAAAGAGTGTTCTGCCTATGTTTTCCTCTAGGACTTTTATAGTATCTGCTCTTACATCTAGGTCTTTAATCCATTTTGGGTTTATTTTTCTATATGTAGTTAGAGAATGTTCTAATGTTATTCTTTTACATGTAGCTGTCCAGTTTTCCCAGCAACACTTATTGAAGAGACTGTCTTTCCTCCATTGTATAGTCTTACCTCCTTTGTCATAGATTAATTGACCATATGTGAGTTTATTTCAGAGCTTTCTATCCTGTTTCATTGATCTACATGTCTGTTTTTGTGCCAATACCATACTGTTTTGATTACTGTAGCTTTGTAGTATAGTCTGAAGTCAGGGAATCTGATTCCTCCAGTTCCGTTTTTCTTTCTCAAGACTGTTTTAGTTTTTCTGGGTCTTTTGTGTTTCCATCCAAATTAAAAAATTTTCTTGTTTTAGTTCTGTGGAAAATGCCAGACATTATGCATATTCATTTTATTATCAAGTCCTCACTGGGCTTTATTTGTAGGTCCATACTCAGCAAAACTTCCATTAAGAAAAAAAAAAAAAACGGTCATGAAGAACCTAGGAGTAAGATGGGAATAAAGACACAGACCTACTAGAGAATGGACTTGAGGATATGGGGAGGGGGAAGGGTAAGCTGTGACAAAGTGAGAGAGTGGCATGGACATATATACACTACCAAAAGTAAAATAGATAGCTAGTGGGAAGCAGCCACATAGCACAGGGAGATCAGCTCGGTGCTTTGTGACCACCTAGAGGGGTGGGATAGGGAGGGTGGGAGGGAGGGAGACACAAGAGGGAAGAGATATGGGGATATATGTATAGCTGATTCACTTTGCTATAAAGCAGAAACTAACACACCACTGTAAAGCAATTATACCCCAATAAAGATGTTTAAAACAAAACAAAACAAAAAAACTAATATGCTGTAAAGTTCTCTGTTGGATAATGATCACAAACAACAACTCTAAACAAACAAAAATGATATAGCATGAACGCTTACAAACAAGATGAGGCAGAGTTTTGCTTTATAGTGTTTTTGTTATTTTTCTGAAGTAGAAATGCCACCTTTCCAATAACTTTGAAGGTAAATCTTAACTTGCTGGTTAAGTACACTATGATAAATACTTTCAAGGAAGAAAAATTCAGAGGCAAGAAGGAAAAGGGCATCTTTTGGGGATGCTCACTAGCCCACCAACCTCTGAGCACTGAGGTGAGTCCCTTCATGGCCATAATCTTTCTTCATCATCTGGTCTCCACCATCACAGCCAAGTATGTCTCCCAGCCTTACTCTATTAGATGTTAGAATCTCTATTTTGATGCATTTTATCTGTTAAAATTTCTAACATTTATTTTCAAGGTAATCTCATTATATGTTCAAGGTTTGATTTTAGTGGAATATCAAGTGCATGTATCAAACTGCTCTCCAGATATTTAATTTGAGGACTGTAGAAAATCATATGTATTATTGCTATGTTGAACCTATTTTGTTTCCTTTCTCACCTCCCTTTCTTTCTTTCTGAGGCCCAAGTACATACTGAAGATACTCAACTCATTTAATATTTCAAAGCAACATTGGGAGAATGATCCTTTCTGCATCTAATAAGGCGGTGTGTCAAGAAGTAAATGTTGTTTTGGTGTTGAATCAAACTACTGACAACCTCTATATCTAGAACAACCAGAGTTCATAAGTCTTTGGTGTCCTGGAGAAAGGAATCCTTAAAAAAAGGAAATGTTTTCCTTATTGCCCACAGGGATGTATCCTGAGAGTCTAAAATGTTGACCATAAGTCTGCTCAGGAGATCAGCACAAATTATTTAAACTTGAAAAGTCACTTTGGACACCCCATGCAACACCCATCCCACAAACGCCTTATGGCTTGAAGCATATGAGTCGAACAAATATATGAATCATTGTACATTCTTCTGGAATCTCCATATGTTCGACTGGCCAAGAGTAAGATTGTTTTCCACTGGATGGTACCATCTTTCCTTGAATGATTATGCTTGAATTATTAGAGCAAAGCTATAGAGTTTTGCAGTGTATCTTTTCTAATAGTTCTTAAATATCAGTGAGTTGAATATCTCTTCTCCATGGAAAGAAAGCTTGGTAGTAGTGAAAAACACACAGAAAAAGCATGGCTGGGGACATAAACTAGCCATATGTCTCAGATACAATAAAATATTTTACATTAAAAAATAATACTTCATAATTAAAACACATTTTTGGTAAAATGATAACAAGTGCACAGATCATACAGAAAAATGTTTTTTCAAGGGGAATAAATGAATAAAACTTAAAGATAGTAATAAAAGAAGAGATTTAAAAGTTGAAAAGATTGAACTACATATTCTTTCAGGTGATCTATAATGAAAAGAGAATAGATGGCATTGCTAATGAGAGGGGAAATGTCCCAGAGTGGAGTGTCAATCACAGCTTAGTCAAAGAGAAGTTCAGAAGTAAACTTGGCAAATCAGAGGAGGTAAATAGTTCCAGAAACATAAGGATTTAAAGTGAGACACCAGAGGAGAAAAAGATAAAAGTTGCAGAAAAAACAAGCAGGGATATTTACAGATAGAAAATTAGGTATGTATAGAAGGGAGAGTTGAGGAGGAACTTTGAAAACTGGAAGTGATTTTACCTTCAGGTTAACAGGAATTCAACAGCCCAGTAAACTAGTCCTTTTATTTTAAATTTCCCTTACATCTGAGGTGCTCATCATATGGTGAAGATAAAAACCAGAATAATATAAATTTAACATCGATGTGCTGACTTGGAGACCAGAGGAAGTCATATTTTTGACTATGAAAAAATGGGAAGTATACGGGACTACAGAATCCTAGGGTTGAAGGCATCCGATGGGTGTCAGTTGCTTGAGTCTCATTTATAAATTATTTCCCAAAAGCTCATTACCTCTAAGGCAGTCCATTCTGGTCAGAATATTCTGTCAGATACGTCTACCTTGTATTGAGTTGGAGTCTCTCCCTGTGCATCCATGACTCATTGGCCTTAACTGTAGGGCCACATAAAAAGATTCAAGTCTTCTACATCAGATCCAGCTACTGTGCTCTTCATCAGGTGGTCTACTTCAGGGTAACATAAAGACGAATCTTCTAACCAGGGTCCATAAAGTATGATTTTAAAACTCTGCTATCAGCATTAGTGTTCTTCTTTGAGCGTACTCCACTTAATCTAAAATTTTTAGTATAATCTGACTAGCCTCCTGGCCACTATTATTTTATGAAGGTGATGTCAATCATTGAGTTTTGCAATGAGCCATATCATACTGTTGACACTTACTGAACTGATTCAAGTTAAACACATGCTGCTACTAAGCCATCTTTACTGGATCCTGGATATATATGAGTAATTTTGTTTTCTTTCAAGTTTGGGACCTTACATTTACATCAGATGATACATTATTTTATCGGTCTGTTGTTCTGTTTGTCAGGAAACTTTTAGCTCTTCATTCAGTCACTAGATCACATATCTTGCTCAGTACTGTGTCTGAGCCACCATGTCATTTAATAACTTGATATGTCATTGATATAAAAGTGATTGAAACAGGGCAGAAGACAGAGCATACCATCAAAGATGTCACTCAGGTTTGGGATTCAAACATTCCTAGGTGTATGATCAACTCAAACACATTTCTTCAGCTTGTCCTCAGTGATAATCTGAGAAAATGTGAAATATTTTGCTACCCCATTTCTCTCATCTGCAAGATTAGTAAGCCCGTATAAAAGTTAAATTAGATAACAGAATATCTTCTTACTGAAATTCTGCATGATCCTAGTGATCATGGCTTTCTTATTTTTTCTTCTCATGTCCTAGGTTATCTTCTTTTAACTATGTGTTTAAAAAATAATGATAAAAGTAATGGGTTCTCATGATAAAATTTAAAGTCACACAACTATAAAACATAAAAGACTTTCATTCTCTCCAGTGCCCATACACAACAACTCCCTAGAAGTAACACAGTTAATAGTTTGGCATATATATATTCTCAAACATATTTCATGTTATATTCATATTCATATATACAGATAGAGGAATTGTTATACCCTGTATCTGTGAGTTTGGATATAGATAGAACATATATATGTTTATACCATCCATCTATCGTACGTCTACTGTTTATGAATGCACCCACCTAACTACCCAACGCTTTCATCCTGTTCAGCTAATGGCCTTTTTTTACTCTAAATACACTGATTTATTTTAATGGAATAATTCAAGTTACATTGTAATTTACATCAAGTGTAGATAACTTCTATTTGCTTTTCCCGATTTATTTGCCACCCTTCTTCACTTTCTTCTGTGTCCTGGGAGGCTGGCATGCATGGACCACATCAACAGGCTCCCTTACCCTTTGACTTTCAGTTTGGTTGAACCACAAGAAAGCACCAGCAACACATTGGAGAGAAGGGGAAGAGTCACCCTTCCTTCTCTTAAGGTTCGTCTTGCACTGGCTACCTCCCTTGACCAAAGGTCCTAGCTCCTGTGAAGGTGGCCCTCTGTTTTCAGAAACCATTTCTGATGTTTTAGGAAAAAACTGGAAAACTCTATTTTTCAGCATTCATTTCTCTCTCCTCTTCCCAGGATCATTCCACAATATCTGATAGTAGGTTTGACTTCACGCCTGAATCCCTTAGTCCGGGGCTGGAACCCACCTGCAGCATTAATGAAAAACCTGGAGTGTTTACTAAACCTCTTTAACTTGGAGGGATTCAACTTCAAACGCAGTCTTTCTTTCACTAGGAAGCTGTTAATATCCTTGTTCAAGACTTTCAATTCTAGTTATTGTTTTCCCTCTGGGCTCCTTGGAGCCTCCCAGCCCATAAGTCCATCAAGGATGGGTGGAGAGTTTGAAAGGTTTTTTGGGTTTTCTCTCTGTGGCCCTGCCTTCTGAGATACTGCCTTCCTAGTTTTCCAGGCTTGGAGACAGTCCTGAAATCCAACAAGTTATGACTTTGTACTTGAGTATTATCTTTGGCTTGCTGTGGGGACCGGGGAGTGCCCCAAGGGAAAATCAATATGGATCCTTCAAGGGTCATATGCTCTCTAGCTCCTGCGAACATTAAGTTCTTTAAACAGTTCCTTTTAAATATTTTGTTCAGAGTTTATTAGTATTAGTAGTATAGTAAGCCACTCTACCATTACCAGAAACCAGGACTTGGTATATGACCTTTTAACTTTTAGGAGTCAAGTAAAAGCCTGGGTGTTTGTATGCAACTATTTTTGATAAATTTTAATAAGTGAGGAAACCAATGATACTCAAGAGGTAAAACTTTGAGATAAGAGCGTTCCTATTTTATCATCTGTGACAATAATGGAAATTCAAGGCTTAAAACCCAGAACACTTTGTTACTAAGTGTATATATTAGTCTTAGAATTACAATAAACTTTAAATTTTATTTTATCATTCCAGTTTCTCTCAGAAATTCTTACATAAAACAAAAAATATTGTAATAGCTTTATAGAAGTTAATTGAATGGTTTCAGAAATGACTAAAACCTTACACTCTGGTCTTGCGTATTTCGGGGAGAATTCTGGCATTGAGTACAGAGGCATGTGAGGCTCTCTACACTCAGCACATTAATCGCTGAAAGTGATTAATATGAGAAAGGCTGTACTTTTCCATTAACTCAAATTCCTCATTTACCTTTAATGTTACCTAAGAAGAAAAGCTTTATTAAAATAAATTTGGTAGTTTAAAGAATAATAGAGAAGGTACTTAATTTAATGAAGAGAGAAACTGCTTTTAAGCACACTTGCAGTTTGGAGGCACACATTTAAAACCCAGCAGTTGAAAGACTAATTAGAATTCATATTTATCTTTTTACTAAAGCATGAACCATCATGTAAGCATGGTTCAGGATCTTATTAGCTTATTTCTAGCTTTGGCTTTTAGGATTTTCAAGTTTCTTTTCCTCCTGTGCACGTCCATTGCTGCTACTAACATCACAGCTTGTGATTATTAGTTTACACATCTGTACCCTCTGATCGCCTCTGTTTTACTCAGCTTCATGGTCACTGTACCCAGCACGGTGCCTTAGATGTGGTAGGTATGGAATAAAAGTTAATTGTAAGTGTATTTATTTTGAATGACTACATAAATAGAAAGAGTATAGTGTTAAAATTTTATGATCAGGAGAAGTAACAACTGACACTGCAGAAATACAAAAGATCATGAGAGATCACTACAAGCAACTCTATGTCAATAAAATGGACAACCTGGAAGAAATGGACAAATTCTTAGAAATGCACAACCTGCCAGGACTGAATCAGGAAGAAATAGAAAACATGAACAGACCAATCACAAGCACTGAAATTGAAACTGTGATTAAAAATCTTCCAACAAACAAAAGCCCAGGACCAGATGGCTTCACAGGCAAATTCTATCAAACATTTAGAGAAGAGCTAACACCTATCCTTCTCAAACTCTTCCAAAATATAGCAGAGGGAAGAACACTCCCAAATTCCTTCTACGAGGCCACCATCACCTTGATACCAAAACCAGACAAGGATGTCACAAAGAAAGAAAACTACAGGCCAATATCACTGATGAACATAGATGCAAAAATCCTCAACAAAATACTAGCAAACAGAATCCAACAGCACATTAAAAGGATCATACACCATGATCAAGTGGGGTTTATTCCAGGAATGCAAGGATTCTTCAATACACGCAAATCAATCAATATGATAAACCATACTAACAAATTGAAGGAGAAAAACCATATGATCATCTCAATAGATGCAGAGAAAGCTTTTGACAAAATCCAACACCCATTTATGATAAAAACCCTGCAGAAAGTCGGCATAGAGGGAACTTTCCTCAACATAATAAAGGCCAGATATGACAAACCCACAGCCAACATCATCCTCAATGGTAAAAAACCGAAAACATTTCCACTAAGATCAGGAACAAGATAAGGTTGTCCACTCTCACCACTCTTATTCAATACAGTGTTGGAAGTTTTAGCCACAGTAATCAGAGAAGAAAAGGAAATAAAAGGAATCCAAATCGGAAAAGAAGAAGTAAAGCTGTCACTGTTTGCAGATGACATGATACTATACATAGAGAATCCTAAAGATGCTACCAGAAAACTACTAGAGCTAATCAATGAATTTGGTAAAGTAGCAGGATACAAAATTAATGCACAGAAATCTCTGGCATTCCTATACACTAATGATGAATAATCTCAAAGAGAAATCAAGAAAACACTCCCATTTACCATTGCAACAAAAAGAATAAAATATCTAGAAATAAACCTACCTAAGGAGACAAAAGACCTGTATGCAGAAAATTATAAGAACCTGATGAAGGAAATTAAAGATGATACAAACAGATGGAGAGATATACCATGTTCTTGGATTGGAAGAATCAACATTGTGAAAATGACTCTACTACCCAAAGCAATCTACAGATTCAATGCAATCCCTATCAAACTACCAATGGCATTTTTCACAGAACTAGAACAAAAAATTTCACAATTTGTATGGAAACACAAAAGACCCCGAATAGCCAAAGCAATCTTGAGAATGAAAAACAGAGCTGGAGGAATCAGGCTCCCTGACTTCAGACTATACTACAAAGCTACAGTAATCAAGACAGTATGGTAGTGGCACAAAAACAGAAATATAGTTCAATGGAATAGGAGAGAAAGCCCAGAGATAAACCCACACACATATGGACACCTTATCTTTGATAAAGGTGGCAGGAACGTACAGTGGAGAAAGGACAGCCTCTTCAATAAGTGGTGCTGGGAAAACTGGACAGGTACATGTAAAAGTATGAGATTAGATCACTCCCTAACACCATACACAAAAATAAGCTCAAAATGGATTAAAGACCTAAATGTAAGGCCAGAAACTATCAAACTCTTAGAGGAAAACATAGGCAGAACACTCTATGACATAAATCACAGCAAGATCCTTCTTGACCCATCTCCTAGAGTAATGGAGATAAAAACAAAAATAAACAAATGGGACCTAATGAAACTTCAAAGCTTTTGCACAGCAAAGGAAACCATAAACAAGACCAAAAGACAGCCCTCAGAATGGGAGAAAATATTTGCAAATGAATCAACTGACAAAGGATTAATCTCTAAAATTTACAGGCAGCTCATGCAGCTCAATAACAAAAAAATAAACAACCCAATCCAAAAATGGGCAGAAGACCTAAATAGACATTTCTCCAAAGAAGATATACAGACTGCCAACAAACACATGAAAGAATGCTCAACATCATTAATCATTAGAGAAATGCAAATCAAAACTACAATGAGATATCATCTCACACCAGTCAGAATGGCCATCATCAAAAAATCTAGAAACAATAAATGCTGGAGAGGGTGTGGAGAAAAGGGAACACTCTTGCACTGCTGGTGGGAATGTGAATTGGTTCAGCCACTATGGAGAACAGTATGGAGGTTCCTTAAAAAACTACAAATAGAACTACCATATGACCCAGCAATCCCACTACTAGGTATATACCCTGAGGAAACCAGAATTCAGAAAGAGTCATGTACCAAAATGTTCATTGCAGCTCTATTTACAATAGCCCGGAGATGGAAACAACCTAAGTGCCCGTCGTCGGATGAATGGAACCTAAGTGTCCATCATCGGATGAATGGATAAAGAAGATGTGGCACATATATACAATGGAATATTACTCAGCCATAAAAACAAATGAAATTGAGTTATTTGTAATGAGGTGGATAGACCTAGAGTCTGTCATGCAGAGTGAAGTAATTCAGAAAGAGTAAAACAAATACCGTATGCTAACATATATGTATGGAATTTAAGAAAAAAAAAATGTCATGAAGAACCTAGGGGTAAGACAGGAATAAAGACACAGACCTACTAGAGAATGGACTTGAGCATATGGGGAGGGGGAAGGGTGAGCTGTGACAAAGCGCGAGAGAGGCATGGATATATATACAGTACCAAACGTAAGGTAGATAGCTAGTGGGAAGCAGCTGCATAGCACAGGGAGATCAGCTCGGTGCTTTGTGACCACCTAGCGGGGTGGGATAGGGAGGGTGGGAGGGAGGGAGATGCAAGAGGGAAGAGATATGGGAACATATGTATAACTGATTCACTTTGTTATAAAGTAGAAACTAACACACCATTGTAAAGCAATTATACCCCAATAAAGATGTTTAAAAAAATTAAATTTAATTTAATTTAAAAAAACCTTTATGATCAAGATTTTTATTGTTTCATACTGGTATTCTATAATTATTCTGACCGACTGATATTTTTCTTCATATTTTAAAAGCAACTTATTAAGTAAATTTGATTATACCAAATATTTGGAGAAATCTGACATTATAGAAGGTAAGCTACAGAAGTTTTGTAAATTTCATGGGAGGTCAGAAGTGAAGTTAGGATTTTACCTGAAACTTACTCTCCATCCCTCTTTCATGGCTCTCCATTAGCTTAGTGATTCTGTCAAGTTCAGGAGTGTAGTACTGGTCCCTGCCACCTCAGAAAACTGATTTGCTGGCTCAATTCAGGCACAAGGACTAAACTTACATTCTGTAAAACATCAGAATGCCAGTTTACAAGATCTAAACTCCCACAGAAACTAGCTACTCTTCCCAACTTCCATTTTATGCATTCTTTTTGCATTATGGTATATCAAATTAGCATCTGAAATTTATTTTCTGGAAATCAAATGTAAAAAGGAGTTAACATCAGCTACAACAATGATAATAATGCTAATAAGTATAAAATAATAAATAGTAACTACCATTTATAGAGCAGGTACCATAGACCAACCTCTTTTCTATATGCCATGGTTCAATGTTTTACATTAATCTAAGATTCCCAAACGTATTTATTTATACATTAAGAATATACAAATTATCAGAACAAGACAAATTCAGATCCTTGTACTAAGATCTATTGGATCTCTTTGTAACAGCACTGTGACTCAGAAATCTTATTTTAGTTATACTCACACATATTGAAATACACATGAAATTCACAAGTAGATCTACTACTGAAAAATATGCCAGACCCAGATTATTTTATAGAAGAGTTCTAACAACCTGTATATATATATATATATATATATATATATATATATATTT
>NW_006788259.1:781043-827107 GCF_000442215.2 Lipotes vexillifer | reverse complement strand
ATGGCTCACAGGACCAGCCGCTCCAAGGCATGTGGAATCATCCCGGACCGGGGCACAAACCCGTGTCCCCTGCATTGGCAGGCGGACTCTCAACCACTGCGCCACCAGGGAAGCCCTAACAACATGTATTTTTAAACTACATAGAGTACAGAAAAATATAGAACATTTTGTTTATTTGATGTATTTTAAGATAAGTTATTTTAATATTCAGAAATTATAGAAATATAATGGACAACCAATATTCACCACTCAGATTAGACAAATATAAAACAGGTTGTTTTATTTGTTTCTGATCTTTAAGAAATAAACCTTTATAGCTTTCTTTTACCCCTTCATATCTCATGTCTTTCTTTCCTTCTCCCTACATGTTTATGTAGTGTTACTTCACATGAATGCAACAATATACAATAAAGAAATTAAAAATTTTTTTCAACAGCAGAATCATTCATGTATTATTCTACATCTTGCCTTTCATTCATTTAACATTCTGACTTTGATTTTCATTCATGTGATAGATGTAGATCCAACATACTTATTTTAAATGCTACATAAAATAACCTACAATTATATTGTTATATATGCCAGATGTATGTCATATTAACTGTATATAATCTTACAATAACCCAGTGAGGTCTATATTACTAGTATAATTACCATTGTTTTTTCCATGAAGAAAATGAGAGAGAGAGATTAAGTGAATTCTTCAAGGTTATACAGTCAGTCCGATGGAAACCAGGATTTGAATCCAGCCATCTGGTTTCATTTTCTGTGCTCATAGCCACTTTGCAACACCATCACTCACTGCTACATTTTCCATTGTTTCACTGTAATGTAACATTTCCTTGAGCTTTTTACTTTTTAACATAAAAAGCATAATTTTTAGATTTAATAGTTACATTTATCATATATACATACATATGTATACATGTTTGTACATACACATCCTCATATATACACACATTCACCATATATATACCATATAGCATATTCATTGTGTACCATGCAGTATTTTAAGTGCTATGCCTATATTAACTCACTTAATCCTCATAAAAATACCATAGCATACATTATCCTCATTTTATAGATGAGAAATACAGAATCAGAAATGTTAAGTAAATTGCCCGAGCTTACATAGCTAATAATTAGCCGAACCCAGATTCATACCCAGCAATCCAGCTAGAGAATATCTGCTCTTAACCACATCCCATTCATTTTCTCTGGTTTTATGTATCTCTAGGTGGTCAACTATTACTCTCTGCTCTTATTCTTGAATATATCTTTAGCTGAATATATTACAGGTGACAGTTATTTTCTCTCAGCACTTAGAATATTTTATTCTAAGTTCTGGAATATAGCAATGCAAATGAAATACCACTGTCCGTCTAATTGTCCTTCATTTTTAGGTAATCTCTTTTCTCTATGCTAGCTTTTAAGATTATTTTTCCTTGGCTTTCATGTCTTTTAGTTTCAGTATGAAGTATCCAAGATGTGTGGGTTTGAAATTCTTGAAGTTTTAGTTCTGGAGAATTCATATATAGTATATATTTGAAAATAGTTTCTCTGCCATTATTATGCATATATATTATATACACGTAATATATAAAAAATACATGACATTGTTACACTATATAATATTATATATACTATAGTATACCTTATTCCATATGTATATATCATGTGACACGTATATATTGTATACATATGTATTACAGAGAGTACATTTTATATTTATACATATATTTTAGTTTATCTTTAAAATATTTTTGAACATATTTATCTTTTATAGGATTTTTTAATAAGTTCCTTTCATATCTAACAGCTGCTGTTGCATTGATTCCTGTATTTCTATTTATATATATTTAAAGATATTCTTTCCTCCATTTTTTTTTTTGTTTGTTTTGGGAAAAGGAAGAAATCCTAAACGAAAAAAGTTATTTTTAAATTGATCTAAGGTTTTAATCCTATCTAGAGTGATAAAACATTGTTCACTCTTTCTTTGTACTTGTTTTTTGAAGGCATTTTGGAGTTTCTCTTGGCAGATTCACCTGGAATGTGGGGTCCTGCATGGGCTCCCAATAAGGAATATTAGGATGAAATAAGGTAGTAAGTGTAAGTCGCTAAAGGCAGTTGTGGACACATAAGCTTTTAATAAGCATTGGAACTTCCTATTATATCTGCTGTTTAGCATTTCTTTGTTGCCTTCATCTGGCCCCTACGGATCTCATTCTAGACCCTCTTGTTATACTGGTGAGTTGATGTAGGCTCTGGCTGTAAGGCGGTTAATTAATGTCTCCCTTGGAATGCACCTTTACAGACACCTGAGACCCAGGCAACAAACACCCCCAGCTCTTTTCAGCCTCTTTCTATTTGCATCATAGCCCTGGTTTCAAATAGTGAGTACATCTCATTCCCTGCCTCATGTGGTCACTTTTAGTCTTTTACTTCATAAACTCTCTTCTCCCTGACCCTATTTCCAGACTCATAGCTCAGCAGGCCCACAGTTTTTGCAGGACTTTCTACTTTGTCTTCCATTTACACTTTGGGTACACTGAGATGCTTACCTCATTAACTTTCTCCATCCTTGTTATGTGATTGGAACTGAGAGATCAGGGGACAACCCAAGCATGAACTTTCAATAAAATATTGATTAAAATCGTATCAATTTTACAAGTTCTACTTGCAAACTTTATTTTACAAGTTCTACTTACTTTTATTTATTTATTTGTTTGTTTATTTTTGGCTGCATTGGGCCTTCATTGCTGCACACGAGTTTTCTCTAGTTGAAGGTGAGCGGGGACTACTCTTCATTGCAGTGCATGGGCTTCTCATTGTGGTGGCTTCTCTTGTGGAGCACAGGCTCTAGGCGCGTGGACTTCAGTAGTTGTGACACTCAGGCTCAGTAGTTGTGGTGCACGGGCTTAGTTGCTCTGCGGCATGTGGGACCTTCCCGGACCAGGGCTCAAACCCATGTCCTCTGCATTGGCAGGCGGATTCTTAACCACTGCGTCACCAGGGAAGTCCTCTGCTTAATTTTAAAACACAGCCTTCTATTCCATTCCACTGAAAATAGTTTCCAATACCTTGGTATTCAGTCTTAGGTAGATCATTTAAATAAAAACATGTACTTTGAATTAATTCACTTTATTTGAATCTAGAATCCATTAGGCAACATGGTATTAAATTTCCTGTTTATAAGAATGATAGTTCTATTTGCATTCTTATTTTATTGAGTTTTTATCTAGTAAATGATTTCTTTGCACTAATTTCAAGGCTATATATTTGCCATTTTTTAAAGCAAGACCACTAAATATCTTCCTTTTATATCTGAGGAAAGTTTGATTTGAATCCACAAATACCTCCTTAAGTATTATGAAAACATTTTCATGACAATGAAATTCTGAACATCAGTTTTATTGAAGTGCAGTATATCAGAGGGAAATATGTATTAGTTATCAAAATAAAGTATTTTATCTTTTTGTTTATTTATGTAATTATGACAGGGGAAATAGAAAAGAAGAGGGCATTTTCCTTCTATTGTGTAGCATTCCTATAGATTTTACACTGGTCATTTGGTAATTCCAACATCTGACTCACATGAGCAGCTTTCTGATTAGGATGTTTCTGGAGCTGGAATATTTTTAGGATAAAAGAAAATCTGTTTATATTTCAAGTAAAACTACATATGACCTTTATTCAGTGCAAATATTGCCTCATTCTTTAAAAATCCTAATCCACACAGAAGTCTAGATCACTTGTAGGTTCTGCAAGGAAGTGGAAAACACACCTTTTTTGGCTTGAGATTGTCATCAACTTGGTTTCCACCAGGCACTAGAGGGATCTACAATAGTAAAGTATATCCTTACGTCTAGTGTACTGCTCTGCACCTCATGGACACCAGTAAATACATGTAACTGGAATGACTACATGTGATTTTCAATAGTCCCTACAGAGAGGAAAGGAATTTTTTCTATTTCATTCTTTATCATTGGTATGGTCAGGAAGTTTTGTTGTCAAGACATAATCATTTTTCTCCTGGTGACTTTAGCAAAACATCATCCAGTCCAATTAAAAAGCTGTTCTTTTCCTGTTAGTTTAAGAAGTCAGCACCCACGCTTCACTGTGGTATCCAGCCCTCCGTTATTAACAGTTCTCTTGGCATCTTATTAAATTGGAAAGGGTTTCAGACCAAGATTAAATGGCATGTACGGATCTCTTTATATTATTTGAAATATATATTCTGTCCACATAAACTGCTATTTCCATTATCTTAATTTTGCATAGCACAATGAATTATATGAATTATTTTTCCAGGCCCTCAGAGGGGGTCATTTTCCACAAAGGAAGTAGCCACATAATAAAAAGGTCAAAGCTAAATCACAAAAGAAAAAGTCTCTAATGATAAAAAAAACCCATTTTTTTGGAGGAAGATGAAGCAGATCAGTCATCAGCTATTTTTTATCACAATCTAAGACATGTGCAGTAATAAATAAATACATTCTCAATTGTACACGATAGATTCTCTCCACCCAGGAGTATGACTGTAGTACCCATATTTAGAATGGGATTATTCTTTTTTTAAAAAAAAAATTATTGAGGTATAATTTACATATAATAAAATGCATATTGATGAGTTTTGACAAATACACACATGCGCACACACACACACTGATGTGACAGTAATTTAGAGAATGTTTTTATCACCCTCAAATATTCTTTCAGGTCAATACAGGAAGCCCCCAGCCTCTGTCTTTGGCTCCAGGCAATTGCTAATACGCTTACTGTCTATCACTAGAGGTTGGAACAATGTTTCCTCGACTTTCACACAAATGGGTCTATATGGTATGTATCCTTTTATGTCTGGCTTGTTTCACATTTTAAAAACTTTTTAAAAAATAAGTGTTTTATTTTAGGATAATTTTAGATTTACAGAAAAATTGCAAAGATGGTACAGTTTTTCCTACCCTTAAAATCTTATATTAATACACAACTAATGTAACTAATGTGCTGCATTTGTCACAACCAATGAACAAATATTGGTACATTAGTATTCACTAAAATCATGGTTTATACCAATTTCCTTCCTTTGTAAACTAACGTCCTTTTTCCTGTTCCAGGATCCCATCCAGGATATCGCATTACATTGAGTCATTGCGTTTAGTTGTCATGTCTCCTTAGCTCCTCCTGGCTGTGCCAGTTTCTCAGATTGTCCTTGTTTCTGATGACCTTGAAGGATTTGAAGAGTACTCCTCAGCTCTGTTGTAGAATGTTCTTTAATTGGGATTTGAGTGATGCTTTTTCTTATGATTACACTGTGGTTATGGCTTTTAGGAGGACGACCACAGAGGTAAAGTGTCAGTCACATCACATTCAATCAACATGACCTTCACTATTGACATTCACTTTAATCACCTGGCGGAGGCAGTGGATGGTCAGGTTTCTCCATTGTAAAATGACTCCCCCCACCCCACTTCCAAGCTGCCCTCTTTGGGAGAAGTCACCATCTGCAAGCCACACTTAGAGTGGGGAGTCATGCACCGCTTCCTTAAGTGTAGATTACCACCATAAGTCATTTGTCTGCTCTCCCCCATTTATTTCTTTAATAAGTCATTTATTTATATCAGTATGAACTCATGCAAATTTATTTTAAAATTTGAGTTACATTACAATACTATGTGTATTAATTTTATTCCAGCTTTGGCCATTCAGAGCTCTTTCAATTGGCTCCTTTCCCTTTGATATACTCTCATTATTGTGGGCTTTTCTGTTTTAGTTTGGTTCAGTTTAGGTTTTTTTTTTTTTTTTTTTTAGCATAACCTTACTTTCTGGCAGTACAAAATTCTCCAGTCTTATATATTCTCTGCTACGGTTTTGGATCTGCCTTTTTACCAATAAATGCATATGTACCCTTGATAGAATGTAATGGGAATGACACATTACCCCTATAGTGTCCTCCCCAAACCCATAACCACAATCTAATCATGAGAAAAATTGGAGAATGGTATTAGAAACCAAGAGCTAGGTATGCTCATTGTTACTGAGGTATCATCACTTCCAGGCCTTCCAAGTCGAAGAACAAAGTTGTTACCAACCCTTATATATACTCATATATATGTAAATATTTCTATATTATCTATCCGTCTCTGTATTGAACTGTACATAGATTCATAAGATGTCTCCAACTCTAATCCATTACCACATGGATAATTCTAGCCATCTCCCCTTGTTTATCTGTAAACTCCCACTCCAGCAGTGAGAAAATTAATTGATCAATTACAGTATGCACATATACTGAAGTGTTTCAGAACTGTTATCTTGCGGTCCTGGGAAAACAACATTATCACCCAGAGTACGTTGTTATGTATAGTTTTCCTTTAGCCTTGAAAGTATCCACTGACTTCCAAACTTACTTAGGTCAGCACCTTTGTCCCTCACCTCCTTCAGTGAAGTTGTTCATACATTTGTAATACAGAGTCTGAGTTACTGGTATGTGTGAAGTACCATTAACTGAGACTGGAAAAATCTAGGGGAGGAGAAGGGTTTTTTGGCAAATCAAGTATTACAATTTTATGTATAAGTTGAAAACACTTATTAGAGATCAAGGGGAAATGTCAAGTAGACTGTCAAAAATTGATGTCAACCATCTGTCTGGTATGTGAATTTAAAATATTTTCCCTGAATTAAGGTCCATCATTTGAATTTGATTATGATATGATTATATAATTACATATTCACATTTTATAATTAAATATATATTAATATATATTACATATTTTATATGGAAATGAAAATATATTTTCTTTATATCTATTCCTTCTAGTTGACATTTCAAAATTAAGATCTACTCTGGGTGCTTTAAAATTTCATAGCAGAAAAGTTTTGAATGACATTTGCATTGCAATCATTGTGTTTTCTATCTATGATGAAATTATGCTTCAAGTAGTTAAGATCCAGGATGTCCATATACAAAAGTGGGGGGGCTAAACTGGGAGACTGAGATTGACATATACACATTACTATATGTAAAATAGATAACTAATAAGGACCTGCTGTATAGCACAGGGAACTCTACTCAATGCTCTGTAATGACCTATATGGGAATAGAATCTAAAAAAGAGTGGATATATGTATGTGGATAACCGAATCACTTTGCTGCACAGAAGAAACTAACACAACATTGTAAATCAACTACACTCCAATAAAAATTAATTTAAAAAAAATGAAGTTCAAGAACGGCCTGAGAGGACAAAATTGTCCCTACTCCAATCACCATTTGAATGGAAGGATCCTTGATCAGGTACTTCTATTTAAATATATCCTCAATTCTCTAAAGTGAAGAAGAAAATGATCTTTTTTTTAAAACATCTTTATTGGGGTATAATTGCTTTACAATGGTGTGTTAGTTTCTGCTTTATAACAAAGTGAATCAGTTATGCATATATATACATATATCCCCATATCTCTTCCCTCTTGCATCTCCCTCCCTCCCACCCTCTAGGGGGTCACAAAGCACCGAGCTGATCTCCCTGTGCTATGCGGCTGCTTCCCACTAGCTATTTTACATTTGGTAGTGTATATATGTCCATGCCACTCTCTCACTTTGTCCCAGCTTACCCTTCCCCCTCCCTGTGTCCTCAAGTCCATTCTCTAGTAGGTCTGCGTCTTTATTCCCATCTTGCCCCTAGGTTTTTCATGACCAATTTTTTTTTTTTTTTAGATTCCATATATATATGTTAGCATATGGTATTTGTTTTTCTCTTTCTGACTTACTTCACTCTGTATGACAGACTCTAGGTCCATCCACCTCACTACAAATAACTCAATTTCGTTTCTTTTTATGGCTGAGTAATATTCCATTGTATATATGTGCCCCATCTTCTTTATCCATTCATCTGTCAATGGACACTTAGGTTGCTTCCATGTCCTGGCTATTGTAAATAGAGCTGTAATGAACATTGTGGTACATGGCTCTTTCTGAATTATGGTTTTCTCAGGGTATATGCCCAGTAGTGGGATTGCTGGGTCATGTGGTAGTTCGGTTTGTAGTTTTTTAAGGAACCTCCATACTGTTCTCCATAGTGGCTGTATCAATTTACATTCCCACCAACAGTGCAAGAGGGTTCCCTTTTCTCCACACCCTCTCCAGCAAAAATATGGAACGCTTCACAAATTTGCGTGTCATCCTTGCACAGGGGCCATACTAACCTTCTCTGTATTGCTCCAATTTTAGTATATCTGCTGCTGACGTGAGCACGAAAACGATCATTTTTGAATGACTTCATGTTACATCTCAAATGACGTTTTGAATGAACTTAAACATTTCAGAACTATAGAAAAATAAATTAAATAGGTGTATTTACATTTTGGTATCAGACATATTTTCTTTGGGATGATTTATTTTATAAACATTTATTTTGTATATAAAATATACCTGATTTGGTGTTGAGTTATTTCTTTTCCAGTAGCATTTCAAGTATCATAATCATCAGTACACATACAAGATATTTGAAGGGATTGTTATCTCTCCTTTCCATTATAGATGCACTGCTTAGTCTACTGGCATATCACTTAATTGACTTAAAGTTCCATTTTTCAGAATATTAAACTTATAATAAAATAGTTTGTCAAAAGTACAATATGTGGAAAACGGGTTAAAATCACCTGAATATATGACAAAATAAAGCTGAGCTAATCCCTCACAAATCGTTACCTTTTAATCAGTGGTGATAATCTTGACAACACTAGCTTAGCACTTTCATGGAAAAGATGAGTCAGAAATGCTCACAAAGGAGAAAATATGCAAGGGTGAAGGAAAAAACTCTTTTTTTTTTTCTTTTTCTCTGTTTCTATTTTTTTAATGTACAGAATCTATGACAGGGAATACAGGAGTGCTGTGTACAATTTTACCATGGATTTCTCATCCAGAAAGAAGCAGAAGGAAATTTGAAGGGAAACTCTGTTTACAAAAATGACTCTGTCTATAGTTGTGATATTTTGTTAGTAAGTAAACTCCAGTTGGTATTTTTCCAAAAGACGATAGGTAGGCAAAGTTAAGCTTCTCTATTAAGTATGCATACTTTCAAATCAATGTGAATATGCTTAATTTATCAAGAGTTGCTCTTGTTACTGTCAGCAAGTACAAAGTTAGCTAAATTAACACTGTTAGCTAATTAACACTAATTTTCTTTTGTGCTTTATCTATTATACTTATTTTGCTTCTCATAATTTCAAACTACATCATCATGGATTATATATTGTTTCAAGGAACTGCAGAATCTCAGCTAAAACAGGCATAAAATAAGGGTATTATAGGTAGACATTAAATGCATTTCTTAGGGGTTTGGTCCAAATTTCCTAATAGCTATAAGTAAGGATTTTATGAAGATTATACCTTTGGAGGGGAGGGGAATCACAATATATATACTATAAACAAGAAGAAAAGGCTTTATTTTCACCTATTTCTAAAGGCTTAAACTTGGGCTCTTCCACAAGAAACTCAGAGTGTGAATCAATCTCACAGAACTCAATGTCATTTTAAAAATACTGAAAGGAGAAAATTGCCAATATGATTTTTCCCTAAACATCCTCATCCAACTTACAAACACACACACATAAACAGCACACATATTTTGCACATGTGTAGACCTGACCATGAGAGACCATCTGATGCTAAATGTGGTGACTGAGCTTTCATATTAAAGAGACACAAGGATCTTTTTCATCAGAACAGTGGCTGCTTCATCTGAGGAGGATATGGTTTACCAATGACTTGAAACTATAAATTAATATTTGTGAAAAGAAAATAATTATATTGCTTATTATAAGTGATAAAATTAAGGGTTTTAATGCCAGAAAGGTTATCAAGATAAATGCATTAAAGTTGAATTTCTTTACATGATTCACCATAGGGGAACTATAAAAAAAATTGTAGGACATTTTTTATCCAGTCCAAGAAAGTGATGGCTATAAAAACTGCTGAAATGCTCATAATAAGATGCTAAATTAAAACATCGTTTTCGCTTAGATCTCAATTCCGTAAAATTATAAGTGTTTTAAAAAGACTAAAACGCTGAGTAGTTGTCTCTGGGAGCAGAGGTTACAGGTGATTTGCACTTTCTCTTTATACTTTCCTGAGTTTTTCAAGCCTTTTAAAAGTCAGACAGTAATGTTTTAATAATCAGTGAACCACATTCATTTCATTATTTTAATAGCTTTATCAAACGAAATTCTCTTGCTTACACATTATGCTGGCTCAAATAAGTATGTCCTAAAAGTGAGTCCCTGTCCGTGGAGGTCCTGACAACCACAGAGAAATTCTGCTCATGGTTTAAAAATAACCCCAGGAAATTACCTCCAACTTATAAACAACACAGTCTCGTGTTCTCTTTGCTCTAACTTATAAAGCAAATCTGGCCTGGGACTCAACAGGCTATTTTAGTTAATACTGTTTTCATTCTGGCAATAGTCCCTGCTTCCGTTAAATTCAGAGCAGCTGTTATGTTCAAAAACTGAAGAGGAAGGTAGGTGTGAGTTTTTTGGCCCCAAAGAGGATTTTTGTTTCCTCTGAGATGTTGTGAACACTCTCATTCCTCACCTGGGAAGCAAAACGGCATTGGGCCTGCTGTCATTCTATAGCCCAAATCATAGTGATGAATGTTGTGTCCTCAGGATCAAGGGCAGAGTTAAGCTGTGTTGGAAGAGAAATCAACCCTGACAAAAATACAGCCCCATGAAGGAAAAGTGCTGTACAGAACTAGACCCGTCTTTGAATTGGAGCTATCATAAGATATACCTGTACATCTTTTCTTCTTTATCCAATCATTTGTTGATGGATTCTTAGGCTCCTTCCATATCTTGGCAATTGTAAATAATGCTGCTATGAATATTGGTGAGCATGTGTCTTTTCAAATTAGTGTATTCATTTTCTTCAGATATATACGCAGGAGTATATGTGCTGGATAATATGGTAGTTCTGTTTTTTAGTTTTTTGAGGAACCTCCATACTATTTTCCATAGTGGTTGCATCAATTTATATTCCTACCAACACTGTACTAGGGCTGACTTTTCTGCACATCCTCACCAATTTATTTGTGAGCTTTTTGATGATAGCCATTCTGACAGGTACGTGATGATATCTCATTGTTGTTTGTATTTGCATTTCTCTGATGATTAACTATGTTGGGCATCTTTTCATGTATTTGTTTGCCATCTGCTTGTCTTCCTTAGGAAAAATGTCTTTTCAGGTCTTCTGCCCATTTTGTATCGGTTTGTTGTTGTTGTTGTTGTTTGTTTGTTTTTGGACATTGAGTTTTATGAGTTGTTTATATACTTTGGATATTAACTCCTTATCAGTCATATCATTTGCAAATATTTTCTCCAATTCATAGGTTGTCTTTTCATTTTGTTGATGGCTTCTTTTGCTGTGCAAAAACGTGTTTAATTAGATCTGATTTGTTTATTTTTCCTTTTATTCCCCTTTGCCTTTGGAGACAGATTCCACCAAAATATTGCTATGATTTATGTCAAAGAGTGGCCTGTGTACCTGGGCTGTGACCTTCATTTTGTGTCCTTAGCTTTTTTTTTTCCCTCTCTTTAGGGGGTACAGGAAGGTTAGAACTGGATTTGACTAACTGTCCTTCCCCCAGGTAGATAAGGCTCTGGTAAAATTGTTTCCCTTGGAGAGAAGTCCTTTGTCATACTCTGGACATATTTCAATATGGTTACTTTTCCACTACCCCTGCCGGAAGCATAAGGGGATTTGTCTCTGATCTTCAGCATGAGAACCTAGTAGCTTCTCTGGAGATAAAACCCATGAAAATGCTGGGGAGCTATGACTGTAGCCTCCAGGAGCTTCTCACTCTCCTGTAGTTAGTGCAAAATAAGCTTCCAGCAATTTGTCAAAATAATTTAAATATTCCAGCCACTTTATGGCTTCAATGTCTTGCTCTAGGTAAGAGGATCTTCTCTATATTCACCTTTCTCTCCAGATTTCAGGTGATGATTTGTCCTGGGACCCTAATTCTCGTGGGAGAGGTGACATCCAAGCTCTTTTTTTTTCCTCTTCCTTTCTTTCTTATTTTATTATTTTTTTAACATCTTTACTGGAGTATAATTGCTTTACAATGGTGTGTTAGTTTCTGCTTTATAACCAAGTGAATCAGTTATACATATACATATGTTCCCATATCTCTTCCCTCTTACGTCTCCCTCCCTCCCACCCTCCCTATCCCACCCCTCTAGGTGGTCACAAAGCACCGAGCTGATCTCCCTGTGCTATGTGGCTGCTTCCCACTAGCTATCTATTTTACTTGTGGTAGTGTATATATGTCCATGCCACTCTCTCACTTTGTCACAGCTTACCCTTCCCCCTCCCCATATCCTCAAGTCCATTCTCTAGTAGGTCTGTGTCTTTATTCCTGTCTTACCCCTAGGTTCTTCATGACATTTTTTTCCCCCTTAAATTCCATATATATGTGTTAGCATACGGTATTTGTCTTTCTCTTTCTGACTCACTTCACTCTGTATGACAGACTCTAGGTCCACCCACCTCATTACAAATAGCTCAAGCTCTTTACATGTCGGAGCTGAGAGCAGAACTCCACAGCTTCCCTAGCACTGATTGTTTTGGATTGAAGTTAAAGGGAAACCCATCATTTCTACATTTCTTAATTCTCTCTACCTTACACCATGGGATTATTGATGAAATTTTTTCAGTATCTTTAATTCTTAGAATTTTATTATTCTCTTCCTGGGGACATCTTACAACTGCATATTTCAAAATATAATCAAAATATTTTTGTAAGCAGAGATTACAGTTAAAATGTAAATATTAAAATATGGTTTGTGATGTGTTGAAATTTAAGGATGGAATTTAAAACAAGAGGAAGAGAATCAAATTGGGGCTGTCCTTAATTCTCGGGTTTTATTGCTTATCTAAATTTTATGGACTATTTAGAAGATAATACTATTGATTGGTGACACAGAAGCAATAAGTAGTCACAGAAATTGATTAATAAATACTGATTTTTTTCAGCACTTCATCTATATAAACTGTTTATTTGCAGCAAATGAAAAAATTAAAAAGAGTGTTGTGTTTGTGGTATGGATCATAATGCAGATAACAAAATTCTAATTTTTCCTTATAAAAGATGGACATGTGCAACTTTTCTTTCTTCTCATGGAGGCAGTATGTTAACATCTATGTGTCATTGTCTCTATGAGTAATGTATCTATTTACTTCAGCCTATGGAATTTTACCTTTAACTTTTCTATAGGTAATACATTCATGTATTAAAAAAATTAACATAGAGAGTGAAATGTCTCCCCATCTATATCTCCATCCTCTCAGTTCCAGCTCCTATGTATACACTGTAATTAGTATTTAAGCACAAATTTAAAAATCCAATATTTGCTTGCCAATTGAACATTAGGTTTTTGGCCTCAGCAATTAAAAAGTTGAATTCCAGGGCTTCCCTGGTGGCGCAGTGCTTGAGAGTCCGCCTGCCGATGCAGGAGACGCGGGTTCGTGCCCCGTTTCGGGAAGATCCCACATGCCGCGGAGCGGCTGGGCCCGTGAGCCATGGCCGCTGAGCCTGCGCGTCCGGAGCCTGTGCTCCGCAAATGGGAGAGGCCACAACAGTGAGAGGCCCGCATAACGCAAGAAAAAAAAAAAAAAAAAAAAAAAGTTGAATTCCAGAGAAAGACAAATATCATATGATATTGCTTGTATGTGGACTCTAAAAACAAAAATGATACAAATGAACTTATTTACAGAACAGAAACAGGCTCACAGACTTAGAGAATGAACTTACGGTTCCAGGGGGGAAGGGTTGGGGGGAGGGATAGGTTGGGAATTTGGGATTGACATGTACACACTGCTATATTTAAAATAAAATGCCTTTCCATGAAAAATAAATAAATACAAAGTTGAATTCCCATTAATTGTAATGGGTAAGACTTCAAGTAGAGCAGATTTGTGGGAAAAGCTCAGAAATTCCATTTTTGGTATTTGTGCTTCAGATTCCTTCAACATATCCAAGAAGATAGATTGAGCAGACGGTTGGACATGTGTCTGAATTCATCATAGAAAGTCAGGCTGGAGACATACTGCCAGAGTCATCAGTGACTAGACGGCATTTAAAGCCATGAGACTGGATGAGGTCACCAAGAATGAGCGTGCCTATGACAAAGGGAATGCAGCACTAAGCCACAGGCACTGAAATACTAAACATTCAGGAAGGAGAGGGGTAAGCTGTAAAGAGACTGAGGTGGAAACAAGTTGTAGGAAGAATATTAGGAGAGTATGATTTCCCAGAAGCCGAGTAAAGAAATAATTTAAGAAGATGGAACTAATCAACTGAATCAAATGCTGCTAACAGGGTTAGCAGTTCACTTTAGGTGATCCACTAGCCAGATACCAGTGGTGAGTGAGCTGGTCTTGTATAGATACTACTTCCTCTTTGGTTTGAGTCTCCTCTCTTTTTAGAGAAATTCCTGCACCTAAGAGCTGTTTTCCATAAATAGCCTGCTGCTGAGTGTCCCCATGACTCTTAAGAAACTGGCTCAGCAGACAGTCCAGTATTTCCTGATCTCTTAGTATTGCCTCTACTGTTGCTTTCAGGGATATGGAACTTATTCCTCCACAAAAGATGATGTTTCTCCTCCGAAGCTTATTTTTAGTAATATCTGCACCATATCTAGAAGTTATTTGACATAGGACGCATAATAATGTCATTCTCTATCTAGTGTCTGAGACTGATGTAAGTTTTTCCATTAGTTTTAGTAATTTTTTGGTCATTTAGGTTTAATTTGCAGGAGGAAGGTAAGGGTGGGATGATTATTTACGTTCACACCGCATTTCCTGTAAGTTTGGCTCCGTTAAATTGTCTTCCAGCTACTGACCAGCTGGCTGACCTCAGGCAAGTTACTAAACTTCTCTAGGACTCAGTTAACCCTATCCATAAAGTGAGGGATGAAGCATAAATGGTTACTGTGAGAATTACACTGCTTGCCACAAATTAAACACTATTTAAGTTTCTGCCATTTTGAAAGCACACAAAAATCTTTAAGATATATAAGCATCCATGCTTGTCTGTTACTGGCAACCTTAAAGGCATCTTTTTTTTTTTTTTATTTTTTTTTTTATTTTTTTTTATGGTACGCGGGCCTCTCACTGTTGTGGCCTCTCCCATTGCGGAGCACAGGCTCCGGACGCGCAGGCTCAGCGGCCATGGCTCACGCGCCCAGCCCCTCCGCGGCACGTGGGATCCTCCCGGACCGGGGCATGAACCCGCGTCCCCTGCATCGGCAGGCGGGCTCTCAACCACTGCGCCACCAGGGAAGCCCTTAAAGGCATCTTTAAACACTGGGAGTAGACAGGTTGACTGAACATATAATGCAAAGAAAAAATTTCTTTTTCTCATTTCAGTGAAGCATTGGGAGAAGGTATAAAGAGGTGCATATTATTACCAAGATTAAAAGAAAATAATTCTGGAAAAATCTGCAGAACTTTTCTATAAACAGGACACATTAAAGAATCATGTTATGAAGATTAAAAATATGATAGCAGAGGAGCATACTGCTCTTGGATTCTGTGATTAAAGGGAACATTATTGTGTAGCTCCTAAAATTAATTTAGAGTACTTTTAATGCCCTTAGGCATATGACAGAATAATGTAAGGTCACAAGCTTTAATGATAGCAATCATCACTGAATTCAATTTCTTCATGCTGGCTGCAATTTAGTTTTCTTTTAAGAGCTGTTTAAATTCAAGGAATTAATAAGCAAAGCTTAGTATTTAAAACTTCCTGCCTACAAATTATATTGCAGCTTTGTGGCGAATGTAGAATAGTGGCAAGATCTTTTTTCAAAAAAATTAGAGAATTTTAGGAAAATAAAAACTTATGTTTTGTATCTTATTTTTAAATTTTAAATCATTAAATGATTAAAAGAGTTCTGATTTAATCTATTGATACATTTTCTAACATTTTTAGGAAAACAATTGTTTTCAACATCAACAATATCAATAGCATTAAAATCAAAAGCAAAAATATATGTTTTCTCTTGCTATTTTTATAAATGTTAGCACACAATGGGGTTATGAGATTCTGATTTTTAAAAAATAATTTGACTTTTAAAGTTTCAAAATACTTAAATGTGAAAAGGTTAGGAAAAAAGGAAAAGTGGGGAAAGAATGGAGATTTATTCTTTAATTTATTCAACAAACATTTATTGAATGGCTAATCTTTGCAAGTCCCTATACTATACAGAAGAACCTACTATCTTATGGAAAGGCCAGAAAGTAAACTGACAATAAAACTAGTTAAAAATTGTTATCACAGAGGAGGTGCTTGGAGCACAGAGGAGAAGCCTGAGACCCAGACAAGGGAAGGAGGATATTTGTGGGTGCACAGAGATAGTTTTCAGAGATCTGGGCTGCATGTTAAATGTGAAGGATGCGGGAAGGACATTACAGTAAGGAGTAGCATTTGCAAAAACTTAGAGACTTGAGAAAATTGGATATGGTTGGAATAAAATGTAAGAGGTAGGGAATGGTGAGAGTTAAGACTGTATGGATAGAACCGTGATCAAGAAAAATGTCTTGTGGCAAAGAGACTTTGCTGAATCCTTAACAGGTAAAGGTGAACTTGTCAGTGTATTGTTACTGAGAGAGCTGCTTCTCAGAGAGATAATGGCCTTCTTAGGGCAAACTAACCTGATAATTGCTGATAGGTCAAGGTAACAACCAAAAGGTGATCAGATACTTCAGCAACATTACATCATTAGTGACCTTGGCAGGATTTAGAGTAGAGGCTGGAAACAAAGTTAGATGGAGCTGACCAATGAACCTAGAAGAATCTCTAGACTGTACTGAGGGCTTACCTGTGGCTGATAACCCTGAAAATAAAAGCTGTATAAAGGTGTACATTGTAGATAGAGGGTAAAAAATATCCTTGCATGATAATAATCCAAATCCTTACTATTAAAAACTCTTTTCCAAGGGGTTTAACTGGGGGTTTGTACAGATGAGCTCTAATCTGGGCATAGTGAGCTTCATCTTCAGAATTCAGGAGCAAGGTCAGAAAATATTACCCTATGATATTGAAAGTAATCACCATTTTCATAAAACATATGTGTTTATCCACCTCCAGAGGTAAGCCACAGGAAGAAATGATTTGTGGAAGCTCTGCTGAGAACACTGTGATCATAATTACTATCAAGTGACTAATCTCTCTCCCAAAACTCATCAAGTAATTAAGGTAAGGTAAGTTGGGTAATAATGAGTTGTAGTATGTCTGAAAAATTGGTACCAGGACACTAAGATGGCACCTTAAATGCATAAAATGTTAGAGGTGAATATATGTTAAATAGAAGTCTTCAAAGTAGTGTGCATACATGTTAAAGGGTCCATAAAATGTTCAACAGATCTATGCGAATGTTAAACAAAATATTCCTGCATCTAAAGATACATGGATGTGTGTATACAGACACATACACATATATATGTGCATATATGTATATATAGACATGCATTTATAGGTTTGTTTTTATCTGAAAAAAATAATTAATCTTCCCCAGTATTTAATGCAGAGGTTAACACTGTCATCCTCCTCTAGGAAGAGGGTGATGCACCCAAGTATGAATGTGTTGGGAGTGGGATCCCTATCTCCTTCTCTTTCATCATACTGCACACATTTTTGTTTGTACATGAAAAGTCATTCAGGGCAGAAGACAAATACACTGGTGAAAGATTGGGATATTTGAATGAGAGAATGCATTCAGGAAGCTCTGAACCATCTGATGTTATGGGAATGCAGGCAGAGTGTGGATGAGTGAGGAGGTGAAGTGGGAATCCAACTGTAACTGTTGTGTTATTGATCTTAAGTCATAATTCTCCCCCCCTCCCCTTACTTGTCTCTCCATTCAAGAAGCTAGTGAGCTCTGCGCTCATTGTTTTGGAGGAGGCATGTGTTAGAGATGCTAATAGGACAAGACTTACAAGTCCTTATAACTTTAATTTCCAGAATCTAGATGCATCAAACAGGGAGAGGATTCCTGGTATAAACAATATGCGTTGAGAGAACCAGAGCAGGAAGCTCCCACTTATGGGCCCCTAGATTCAAAAGAGATCCCTTGAACTGTGGAGAGAAGAGAAGGTAGAGAAAGAAAGAGAGAGGGAGGGAGGGGAAAAGTAAGAAAGATAGATGGAGAGAGAGATGTGTTGGTGAGTCTTGTATCTTGTGAACAGGACAGCCACCTAGCATCTCAGAAGGTATCTAGCATGTCCCCAGAGAAAAGCGTGTGGTGTGTCTAGAAAGATGAAGTCTTGGACACTTTCTCCGAAGTATTTTGTGTTCCACATGGCACAGAATAGTGTCTAGTCACTGGTAGCCAAACCAACTGGGTGATGTATATCACACTGTCAAATTATTGGAGTGAAGGACCACATTGTCCTCCCCTCAATTCGTTACTTGACACAACTTAAGACCTGAGTACTATAAGAAATCCCTGGGAGGTATATGGTGTATGTGGGGAGTGGGTACTACATTAAATGGTAGTAAAAGTTAATATTATTTTTCAGATAAAAACAAATATAAAGATGACCCTAGAAGAGACTGAAGATTTCATCCACAATGATAAAATAGAAACAGAAGTTAAACTGAATTATAAAAAATTAAGTTGATTTTGAGATTTAATAATAATTGTATAAGAATTTTAGACTTAATCTGCAAAATAACAGGGAACCATTATAGGAGTTTAAGTGCAGGAGTTTAACATGACAGTCCTTAATAGAAGATTATTATGGAGGAGATATTAGAGGTTAAATATAGAGAAGCATGTTTCCTGATGAGTGGAAAGATACATTCTGTATTACAATAAAGGTACATTAACAAATTGTGCCTTTACTCTAAAAAATCAATATGTTCTTGAGGCTGTTTATTATTTTAGTTAAATAATTTTAAGATGTAGAATCATCAACACTGAGAAGCAAACCCTTACCCAGGGAGACTCTACTAAGAATTAGGTCTTGCAGTAAACTCAACCTGACCACCTGGCCTAATTCTCTCTTAGTAGCTAAGAGTTTTGAGAGAGGATGATACTGAATTCATATAATTTCTAAGAATAGAACTCTTTCTAACAGTTATACAGGGTTTGAGGGGATAGGAATTTGAGATCAAATTAAGTTGTAAGGGCAGCATAAGTGGGAAAAAGAGGAGGCAGTGTTTTTATATCTGTCCCTGGAATTTTATCTTCAAGCTAGGGTCCTGTCTTCTATCTTTTTTTTTTTTTTTTTGCGGTACGCAGGCCTCTCACTATTGTGGCCTCTCCCGTTGCGGAGCACAGCCTCCGGATGCGCAGGCTCAGTGGCCATGGCTCACGGGCCCATGTGGCACGTGTGATCTTCCCGGACCGGGGCACGAACCCGTGTCCCCTGCATCGGCAGGCAGACTCTCAACCACTGCACCACCTGGGGAGCCCCCTATCTTCTGTCTTAACCAAGTTCTAAGAGCTGACAAATATGCAACGAAGTTTCAAAAAGAAGGCTAAGAAAATAAACACTCTAATAACTACCACATAGATGATTGATTCTTAATAATATATAATTCTTAATATTATGGCATTGAAATTAGTTTCATTCTTTCCTCCTTCCCTCCCTTCCTTCTTAAATATTTAGGTGCCAGACACTTTTCTAGGTACCAAGAAAACAAAAATCTCTATTCTCACAAGGCTTGTGTTAAACTAAGCTAAACAGATGATAAATACATGCATATATCAATATATGTTACATCAGATGTTAAGAAGGGTTCTGGAGAAAAGTAAAGCAAGGAGAAAGATAGTGTGATGGAGTGGTGCAGGGGTAGAGTTAAAATTTGAAATAGGATGGCCAGGGGAGTAGTGATGATGAGTGAGCCATGACATCTGCACAAGAGTGTTCAGACAAAATAAATACAACTCTAAACATTCTGAGGCAGGAGCATGTGTGTCATATTGAAGGGACAGCAAGGGGCATGTGTGGATAGAGCAGAGAGCAGTAGAAGATGAGCTCAGGAAGGTAACTGAGAGATTAGACCAGGTAAGGCCTTATAGGCCATTGTGAGGCCATTGGCTTTCACATTATATGGGCCAGGAAGCTACCAGTGTATTTTGTACAAAGTTGTAATATCTTACATTTGTAAAGCATCACTCTGTGAGACAGAGAATGACAAATCAAGGTTAATTCCCATGTGCCACCTTCACCCTTCATTCCCTGGCAAATGAAAAGGTGACACAGACATTGACATTGACAGAGATGGTGAAGACCCTGAAGTTGCAGGTTTGGAATGAAAATCAGGAAGTCTGGGTTTGAGCATGTTATGCTCGAGATTTCCATTAGACAGCCAAGTGGAAATGTCTGGTAAGTGGTTGGATAAATACTCTGAATTCAGGGGAGAAATCTGAGCTGGAGATAAAAATTAGGGCATTGTTTTCATCTAGATGGTATTTAATACCATTAAACTGAATGAGGTCCCTTAGGGAGTAAGTTCAATTATGGAAGAAAGAGAATTGAAGCTCCAGTCACACTAACTAAGGGATAGAAAGATGGAAAGAAACAGTAAAGTGTGCTGAGAAAGATGGGTCAGTTATTTAAGAGGACAATTAAATAGTTTTGTGTTCTTTAAGCCATGTGAAGAAAGTGTGGGAAATATTGCTTATACCAAATGCTGCTGACAAGTCAAATAAATTGCCTACTTAGAATTGGATTTAAAGTTTATCTGTGGCCTAAACAAAAACAGTTTTGGTAGGTGGGAGCTAAAGCCTAAATTCAGGAAGTTTAAAAGAGGATGGGAAGAGAACTTATAAACACTTTCTCAAGACTTGCTGAAAAGGGGAACAGGAATCAATTTCAGTGTCTGGAAGGGAATTTGGAATTAAGAGAGGGCTGTTGTCGTTGTTGTTAATTATTCTTAAATGGGAGTACCTACAAAATGTTGCAGGATGATGGGACTGATTGAGCAGAGTAGTGAAAATTGGTAACACAAGGTAAAAGCGAGGAGAGTTTCTACTGCTGTGTTCTTGAGTAAAACTGGGGAGAATAGTTTCTGGGACACAGTGGAAGGGCAGCCTGAGACCTAGGAACAGCCAGCTCATCAACAACAATTGCTGGGAAGGCAGAGTATAAAGTCTCAGTTGCAGGTGGTTAGATGGTGGAAGCTGATGGAGATTTTATTCGGTTGCTTCTATTTTCTCTGTAGAATAGGAAATGATGTCATCTGCTGAAAAATGAGTGTGGCTAAGGAGGTGTGAGGCATTTAAGGCAAACGAAGGGATGAAATGGTGTTCTAGGACCTGAAGTCAGCAGACAGGGAGTGAAGTGAATCAGTTTGCTGCGTGCTTTTCTGTAACCAAAGCATTGAAGAGGCTGATTATCTGGATTTGGGGCTTGGGCACAAGAGGGGCAAATGAGCTCAAGATATTCGTAAGGGTATTATTTTAATGATGAGTCATAGAACTTACTTGGTAAGGAGGGCACTGTCAAGGAAAAATGGCACCAGACATAGTTGAACAGACGAGGTTGACTTTATTCAAGACTACTGGCCAGGAGAAGAACTCCACTGAAACAAAAGGCAGGAGGGATTTTAAGATCTGGGGTGAGTTAGTGGAAAAGTACTAGAGGACATTGGAAGGTGGGGTTGGTCAATGGGCTGTGTCTACCACATTGAAAATCACTCCTGAGTTCTCAGATGTTTTCTTTTGTGATTAAGCCATCTGTGTTTGCTAATGGCTACTTATTGAGACAGGTTGCTACCTCCCCACTGGGAGACAGGGGTACTGTCTTTCTTGATTACATTTCAGAGATGGCATCCGGGTCCTTGTAAAAGACATCCCTGGGTTGTAAAACTGGTAAGAGGCTGGGAGAAGATTTGTCTACATTTCAAAGAGGCAGAGAAAGAATTTGCAATTACACGTTTTCTAAAATAACTGCTCTAAGAAAAGAAAGGTCAGGGGCCTACAGTCAGAAAGAAACTTGCTTAAAGTTTAGTCTAGCTAAGGGGAATGTTAAGTTTGTCTTGTTCAGAAATAGTAGAGAAGATGGTAAGAGACATGAACATAACATTAGGATAAATGGATTATGGGTCCCTATTTGGTCAAATAAGTTTAGGTATTGGCACACTGGTAGAGGTTAGTAGGAAAACACAGGTCTCAATAGTGACATCTTTCTTTTTTTTTTAATTCTGTGGGAGTAAGATTTTCTGCTCCAGGAAGGAAAGCAGTTGGCATATTAGAAGCAAAAATGGGTTGCATGTTAATACAATCTGATATTTGTTCTCAGAGTTCCTCCTGACCCTTTTTATACTTGAGCGAATCCTTTGAGGCAAGTAAACTGATTTTGCAAATTGTGCCATAATAAGTAAATCTCAAGAAAGAAAGGAAGAAAATAAACATTTAGTGTACGTACACCATGTATCAATAGATGCTAGATATTTTCTAATGGATTATCACATTTAATCTCCACAGTCTTAGAATTAAGTAAGAATTAGTTCATATTTATGGATGAAGAAAGTACATCTGATGTACTTAGTGGCATGTACATATATACACTACCAAATGTAAAACCGATAGCTAGTGGGAAGCAGCCGCATAGCACAGGGAGATCAGCTCGGTGCTTTGTGACCACCTAGAGGGGTGGGATAGGAAGGGTGGGAGGGAGGGAGACGCAAGAGGGAAGAGATATGGGGATATATGTATATGTGTAGCTGATTCACTTTGTTATACAGCAGAAACTAACACACCCTTGTAAAGCAATTATACTCCAATAAAGATGTTAAAAAAATAAAATAAAATAAAATAAAATACAGGCAAAAAAAAAGTTATTTAACGTTTTAATCCAACTTTGTGTTCTTTGGTATTAATAAAGACCTCTTCATTGTCATTGTCTCTGAAATATGGACCTGTGACTGTGAGGCCAAATGCTTCCTATAAAAATAGCAGATTACTTGCTGAAATACCTTTTTACTTGAAACTCCACATTTTAGTAAAATTGTTGATTTCGATGTACAATTTACCTCCTCTTAAAGCATTTTCCTATCCATCTCTAAACATAATATATAGAGGTTTTTTTCATTTTAATGACAGAGTCTAAATCCATTCGATAGCTGTAGAGGAAAAAGATACATTTAGCCTGCCCTTAAAGTAGTAATTCTCTTGAAGTAAACACTATTTCTCCACTTCAATTCCACTGGTATGAATATTATCTTACAGGATTCAGATCATATTAGATTTGGAAATATAAAAATGTCTGTTTTAACTACAAATCAGTTTTAAGACTTTGTCTTCAATACCAAATATCTCTCCAATTCAAATCACTTTGTTTGATTTAGAGGTACTGTCTAAATATAACAGATGAACCGTGTTAAAAAAGAATCAAGGGGGCTTCCCTGGAAAAAAAAAAAAAAAAAAAGAATCAAGGGACTTCCCGTTGGTCCAGTGGGTAAGACTCCGTGCTCCCAATTGCAGGGAGCCTGGATTTGATCCCTGGTCGGGGAACTAGATCCCGCATGCATGCCACAACTAAGAAATCCGCATGCTGCAACTAAAGATCCTACATGCTGCAACGGAGATCCCTCATGCTGCAGTGAAGACCTGGCGCAGCCTAAATAAATAAATAAATACTAAAAAAAATCAAATTGGTTGACTCTGGCTATTGATTACTAGCGAATGGAAACAATATCTGGGCTCCACAGAATTACTGAAATAAAGTGAATTTGTATTGAAACATCCAAAAGTCACATTTATTAAATCATGCACAAGCCCACTCTTTCAGGTTGAAGTGTGCAATGCATTATTTTCATGCTATGAAGATTGCCAGAGTTTTGTATGTGGTTTCCAGTCCTTGACATTCTCTGGAGAAATGATCTGAATTGTATGGATCTATTGCATGCACTTAAGGAATAAGTGTACAAACTATACTTGCAGATCAGCTGATGCCATCCCCTGATATCTGTTCCAACTTCCTGCAGCAGAGAACACTGTCCTCACTGCATAGACCAGTGAATAGAGAAGTCATCACACTAGCATCTTCTGGGGGTTCACCCCACCACGAATGTTGCACAAGCCACTACATTTCTCCTCACTTCGTTTATCTTTTTCAGAAAAGTGAGAGCAAAAGCTCTGGCAAATTGCCACTACCCTGTGGGGATTTCATAAGAATTTGAAATGATACATGCAAAGTGCAAAGCATTAGGTGAGTAAGCAGAGCAACTTGCAGAATCACCAAAAGGAGACTAAAAAGGGATTTTATAACTTTATTGCTTTGCACTTACTGACTTTGATTTTAACATCATTTCTAAAAGTAATTATTTTTGCTTATGACCTTATTTTGAAATAACATGTTATAAATAGGAAACCTAGATACCACATAGCATAGAAAAAAGTGAAATTGTGTGTACACCAAAAGCCCTCATGGGAGAGTTTGAATTTTGTCAGCTTGGCTAGTCTGGAACTACCTGTCTCAGAATCCTCTTCCCTGTATGGTCCCAGCTTGGAGTTGCCCACAAGAGAATTTGCATGAGATTTGGACCAGTGAAGCAGTAGCTGTCACTCCCTAAATGTCATCATGGTTTGAGGCAGAGGAAGACAGATGTGGAGGTGTTGATGGGTCCCAGTGTATCCTCACTCTCCTTCCGTGCTCTGAATACTGCTCTTCTTGTCCATTGACCCTCCTGAACCACAGCCTCCCAGGCCCACTACATGCTTGGCTGTGAACTCACAGAGGCAGTAACCGAAGAGTTCCTTCTAAACCAACACCCACTGCAGCCCACTCCAGCAGCTGGGTGGTCCTTGTTTCCAGATCTCCTGTAAGCTTTAAGACGGGCCCCTGTGCCAGTGCTTCAGGAGGGTGCCTAATGATGTATAATGACTGCTAAATAAACTTCCACCTCCCCTCTGTGAACCCTGACTTTCCCAATTTCTCCTACAATTGCACAATGTCTAATTCCTATAATAAATTCTTGATTGCATCATAGTCATAGTGGTTCTGTTTCCTTGGTTAAAGTCTGGCTGATCTATTGAGAATATGTTCATTGGTATTCACTTCTATAATTCACTTCTATTATTATTTTTCGTCAGTTAATTCAGTCAACATTTTTTTTTTTTTTTCCGGTACGCAGGCCTCTCACTGCTGTGGCCTCTCCCGTTGCGGAGCACAGGCTCCGGACGCGCAGGCCCAGCGGCCATGGCTCACGGGCCCAGCCGCTCCGCGGCATGTGGGATCCTCCCAGACTGGGGCACGAACCCGTGTCCCCTGCATCGGCAGGCGGACTCTCAACCACTGCGCCACCAGGGAAGCCCTCAGTCAACATTTGACAGTTATTTAACTCTTTTGTCCTCCTGTCTCTTCTTCCTTGCTTTCTTTCTTGTCTCTTTTAGACAAGTAAGCACTTAGAAAGTAAGCCCTAGGGGAGGAGGGACTTATTTCTCCAAAATGCCTCCTGCACCTATAACGTATCACCATTGTTTCTGGTACAACGATAAATTACTGCCAAGTGACTTGAATAAATTCTATTTAAAATGGAGTGATTTAATAATGTAATTCTTAAGACTGTTTTGCTAATGAACATTCTGATTAATGATTTGAATCTGAGTTCTCACCCACCTTCATTTGTCTCCCTATAACTAAAGGTAACTCAGTGTTGTGTGAGCATAATGTAATTTGCCTTCATTTACACAATTTTTCATTGCCTTCCTAGAATAATCAATAATGTGATTTTGTAAATAATCCTAATTCTGAATATCATATATAAAAGACCAAGTTTAAATTAAGCTGTCACTATAGTTACAAATCATATTTGCTCTGTTTTCTTAATACAGTATTTAGCTTTCTTAAAATCCTTATACTTTAGGTAATGTAGTAACCAGAAATAGTACATTAACTCACTTTTAAGAAACTTTAAATCAGGAAAAGTATTTAACCTGGATGTTGCATTTATTAAATGAAAAGAATGGGTAACATTCTTTACTTTTATCTTAAAATGTTATTCTGTGTAAGTCCAAATGGGTTTTTATTTCCAATGGGAATTTGTTATTTTTCAGAGGAGTTAACTCTATCTTCAAGAAAGCAGTGTTACCTTTATATCTGAGGCCAGGGATAGTAGCATGAGAATTAGTAAAAACACTAGTTGAAATGGGCTACTATGGAAAGAATCCTAAAATTCTCAGAATGGAGTAGTTTATCAATAATTCTTATTTGTTGATGGTTATTATGGTGAATCAGAGACTCCTAATCAGGACTTTTTAAAAACGATGCAAGGACTTGGACACGATTCCTAATTCTGAAACATGAGCATGGTAGCTATATGACATTGGCTCATTTGCTGGAAATCTCTTTAAGCTTGTTTACTCATATATTTACAATGTTTAATATTAATTCTATTTATGCTTGTTGAGTTATTATAGCTGTAAAAGATGTTATAAGTAGTAGTAGTAGTATGAATGTTAATATAGTTATTACTAATAATTATTGATTCTATTTACCCTGTAGACTTTTTCTCAGGTGTCAGCCCAGTTCTACCACTTACTTTTTTTTTTTTTTTTTTTTTTTTTTTTTTCTTGCGTTTTGCGGGCCTCTCACTGCTGTGGCCTCTCCCATTTGTGGAGCACAGGCTCCGGACGCGCAGGCCCAGCGGCCATGGCTCCCGGGCCCCAGCCGCTCCGCGGCATGTGGGATCTTCCCGGACTGGGGTTCGAACCCGTGTCCCCTGCATCGGCAGGCAGACTCTCAACCACTGCGCCACCAGGGAAGCCCCTGCATGGTTAATTCTTTATTTGAGCTGATCATTAAGGAGAGGATTAAGAATCAAAGGTTTGCATGTTTTCCAAAAGGCAATTAATCAAAATTTGCATTTCACAGGAAACATTAAGACACGGGCCTCTCACTGCTGTGGCCTCTCCCGCTGCGGAGCACAGGCTCCGGACGCGCACGCTCAGCGGCCATGGCTCACGGGCCCAGCCGCTCCGCGGCATGCGGGATCTTCCCAGACCGGGGCACGAACCCGTGTCCCCTGCATCGGCAGGCGGACTCACAACTACTGCGCCACCAGGGAAGCCCGAATTTAATTTTATGTCAAGATCATCCTGTACTATTTAGTTAACGTTGTACAAGAGAATAACATTTCAGCATTTTTGCCCATGTATTTTTTATACTATTTTAAATTTTGCTCTTTGCTCTGCAGCCCTTCCATTATTAAAACTTAAAGAAAATGATGTTAAAGTGTTTTGTTCCTGTGGAAATAATGCACAAAAAATTTTATATTTGTTTCAGATTCTTAGCTCTGGATTCCAAAATATACTCTTAACCTTTACAACATAAATGATATCCTTGAAAAAAATTTGAGAGTGATGATTTATGTAATCTGAAGAGTCAAGGACTAGAGAACTTGCAGTGTGGTTTATGTTATGAACTCTAGGGTAGGATCAGTGGAGGATGTATTAGTATGGGTGATACCAGCTGCTGGAAAGAACATATCCCGAGTGTATAAAGGCCTAAACACAATAGAAGGATATTTCTAGCTCACATAACTATCCAGTGCAGTCGTTCCTGATTGCTCAGAGGTCTTCTCCATGTGGACATCCAGTGACCCAGGCTCCCTCCTTATTGTGGCTCAGCCAACCCCTAGCACTTCCTCACTATCCGCAACTCAGTGTCCAACTGACTGAAGGGGACATTGCGTGGGGAAGAAATTCACCTGCTCCTAAAAATCTTTGTTCCGACATCACACGCATTCTTATTCTGTGAGAACACTGACATGAGGACACTATGCTATGGTGTGAATCGTATCGGGCTCTGAGTGGTAATAATGTTTTTCTATTATGGTAAATGAAAGCACTAAATTATCACATGTAGAGTTATCTTTCAATGTCTAATTGGCTCCTGGAGAAAATTCCCTTATCACCAGCTAGAATGACTCCAAAGGAAGCAACTGAAAGGAATAGAAGATCTGCCTCCAAGATAAGACAGTTGATAATGCTGAGGTGATCTACCATGACTCATTAAATCACTTACAGAAGAGTGTTTTAACACTCTTTGTCAGTACACTATACACTGTTTGTTCTTTTCAATCCTTGCATTAAAGATTTCAGCACATGCTTGTTCTTTCCATTTGAACATAGCCCATGCTTATTATCCCTTGTGCATTACATATATAAGATTTTGAGAATAAGTGAAGTTTTTTTTCTTTCTTAAATTGTGTCTAAACTTTGCTCACCATCTATTATTCATATGTGAGATGAAAATGTGTCTGTGTGTGTTCGAACCTTCAGTTATTGTGTCTTTCAATTGTATTTAGGAAAATAGGCAGCTATTTCCATATTTCTGGTTTTATATATCCTTCCTGAGTAATCTGATCTTTAAAGCCTAGAAATATAGGAGTAAGACTAAAAGTACACTTTTTTTGTTTTTTTTGTTTTTTTTTTTTACGCGGGCCTCTCACTGTTGTGGCCTCTCCAGTTGTGGAGCACAGGCTCCGGACGCTCAGGCTCAGCGGCCATGGCTCACTTTTTTTGAGATCGTACACCTAGTTTAGGAATAATTCTAAAAATGTCCTCACGATATTCCTGTCCCATGTTTATTCAGTCAAACACTAGTCTAGTTACTTCCGTGAAGGGACTGCGTGGTTATGATTCAACTGACCTTAAGATAGGAAGCTTATCCTGGTGGACCTAATATAATCTCATGGCCCCTTAAAAGAAGAGGAAAGAAGAAATGTCAGTCAAAAGACGTGGTGGAAGACATTGGAGGAGCCATGAAGCAAAAAGGGAGATCAGAGACATTTAAAGCTAAGAAAGACTCAGCCCATCACTGCTGTCTTTGAAGGTGGAGGAAGGGGACCATAAGCCAAGGAAGTCAGGTGGCCTCTAGAAGCCGTGGACAGCCCCCAGTCAATATCTAGCAAAGAAACAGGAACTTCAGTTCTACAGCCACAAGGAACTGAATTTTGCCAGCATCCTAAATAAGCTTGGAAGTAAATTCACCTCCGGAGTCTCTAGAAAGGAGTGCAGTTCTGCCAATAACTTTGGACTTTTGAAATCAGAAGCAGAGAACCAGCTGAGACATGTGCCTGGACTTCTGACTTAACTGTGAGATAATAAATGGGTATTATTTCAAGCTGCTATATTTGTGGTAATTTGTTACATCAGCAAGGGAAAATTAAGATTATACATGTCTTCATGGGCCAAGAAAACCAGTGTCTTAATATTAGGTAGCATAAACTAGTGGAGAGGAAATGACCCAGTGGTGCTTCCTGAATTTTCAAAAATAACTTTACCACATGATGTTTTTAAAATGTTCACTACAAAGTTTATAGTTAATTATCAGAGTCCAGTAACACAGCTTCACACACATCTAGGACTTAGGGGAAATCAAGGAGGTATATAACACTGAATGAATTTTAACCTTATGTTCAGTACCTGCAGAAACCTCATTATTTCATAGGGATACAGTAGCTAATTCTCAAAAATCTTGGATGGGATTGAAGATGGAGGCTTTCAGCTTTTGTAGACTAATGACTTTGGTGTGTATTTTCATCCTCTCAGATTTTCAATTCTTTTTTTATTTTTTACATGAAATCTTCATATCCCTTATGTGGAATTACATGGACAAAACTGCCTCCAGTTCTCAGTGGTGATCCATTTGGAGACAACACTGTACTCACTTTAGAAAACACTTTTTGAAGAGACAGCTGATGTATAAAAATGTTTTAAAAATCAATGAACTTTTAGAAATGGTGACAAAAATGATTAAGCAGCAAACTTCAAAATCTCAATGAAGATTTTCTTTTATATCAACAAACATTTATGAAGAATCTACTGTGTATCTACTGCTAGGATATAACAGAAAAAATCAATTTGGAACCAGACAGAATTTGGTTTGAATCAAGTATTCAACCACTTACCGCATGCACCTTTGGGTAAGTCACCCATCTCTTGGATTTCAATGGTCTCGCCTATAAAATGGAACAGCAGAAACTACTTACTTCACAGACCAGCTGTGAAGACTGAGTAGATTCACACATAGGAACATGTCTAGGTGGTATCTGTAACGGGCTGTATAATGGCCCCAAAGATATAAAATTCTATTCCCTGGAAACTTTAAATGTTACCTTTTATGGAAAAAGGATTTTGTAGCTTGATTGAGACTCTTGATATGGGAAGATTATTTATCTGGGTGCATCCAAAATGCAACCACAAATGCCCTTATTTAAAAAAAAAAAGAAAAGCAAAGGAAAGAGAAAAAATCCCCAGAAAAACAGAAGAGGACAAGGTAATGAAACCACAGAGGCAGAGATTGGAGGGATGCAGGGGACACGGGTTCGAGCCCTGGTCCAGGAAGATCCCACATGCCACGGAGCAACTAAGCCCGTGCACCACAACTACTGAGCCTGCACTCTAGGGCCCGTGAACCACAACTACTGAGCCTGCATGCCACAACTACTGAAGCCTGCGTGCCTAGAGCCCGTGCTCTGCAACAAGAGAAGCCACAGCAATGAGAAGGCCTCACACCGCAAGGAAGAGTAGCCCTGCTCGCCACAACTAGAGAAAGCCCATGCACAGCAACGAAGCCCCAACACAGCCAAAAAAAAATAAATTTAAAAAATTTAAAAAAAAGGGATGTGGCCATAATCCAAGGACTGTCAGCAACCATCAGAAAGAAACTGGAAGAGGCAAGGAATGACTCCTCCTCATGAAATTCCTAAGGGAGTGCTGCCCAGCCGAAACCTTGATATAAGCCCAGTGAAACTGTTTTTGGAATTCTGGTGTCCAGAAATGTAAAACAGTAAATGTTTGTTGTTTTAAAGCTACCAAGTTTGTTGTAATTTGTTATAGAAGCCACAGGAAAATAAAATAACATAATGTTCAATGATTGTTAGTTTGCTTTCTCATCTTTGGATAGGTTTTTGTCTAACTAGTATTACCTCATCGGGACTTTCATTAGGTTTTCATCACTGGAAACCAGATATCATAACCCTTGCAATATAACTGTGATACAACTTTTTCATCTAGTTGCCATTTTACTCAACAAATTTATTTGGTTAAAATATTCCTACACATATTTATTAACAACCAACTACCTGCAAGGCATTGTACTAGGGGATATTCAGGATGACAAGATGCACAAAGTCCCTGGCCTAAAAGAATTTGTAATCTGCTTTAGTAGTCACAGTTGTGTAAGGCAATTTGCACTAAATAGGTTTTAAAAAACTGGAAAATTAAAGGAGGGAAAGATTCATTCCTACTAGAAAATCAGGAAAGTCTTTATGGAAGAATTCACCTTTGATCTAAGTCTTCGAGAGAGCTATACTTTCTGAAGTTGGAGACATGGGGCAGGAAAGAACAGCAAACAGCAAACACTGGAGAAGCTATGAGTGAGCTTGATAAATGGGGTCATAATATGCCTAGCAAAGTGTGAGAGGAAAGCCTATTTAACCATAGGACTAGAGAGACATACACTCAGTCAAACAGAGCCTCTGGATATTATTGTCCAATCACCATTCTAAAATCAAGTCCAGTCCCTGATTTTTGAAGATTGCATACGTTTAATTTTTAAACACTGGAGACTCTATCAGGGCTATGAAAGGCTTTTGGGGGTTTTTGTTTTGTTTTGTTGTGTTTTTTTGCTTCTGTCAGTGCTTATTTTATTCTGTTTATAGAGAAATTCCATCTCCAGTAGTTCCACAGTCAGCAATTAGATAATCTTATATTAACTACACACATATTTGTGACAACTGTCTTACATGTATTAAGCCTATCTTCTGACAACACAGTATAAAATTAAAAACTGCATATAGAGGATATTAATGCTGCTATGAAATGATAGCACAATGTTGCAAAAAGTCATCAATAATTTTGTTCATATCTACGAAAGGCTTTTGGCAACTAGGCTATGGTGGGCTAGCAAAAATGTCCTTAAAAATCCTTAGCTGGATTAAGTGAGGGAACAATTAGATTTTTCTATTGTTGTCTGGATATTTCAAATTATCCTCTTTTAACTGTCAAATTCTTATATTAATTTGATAGTGAATGAAAGTAGAGGAGAATAGCAAAGTGTTCCAGTTTGCCTGTATAGTTTTTCCCCATTGTGTTTTAATATAAAGTCCCTATAACTTTAAAATGTTTGTATTGTTATTCTCCTCTTTTCAGAAAAATATGTAGAGTCCAAAGCATAAAGCCATGGTATGATTTTAGTTTAAAAGTCTGTGAAAGAGAACAGCGTTCAAACAGCTGAAGACATGGTCCCATCAAAATACAACTTGCTGTTGTTTTCAGTGTAACTATTAGGTTTTCTTACACCCAAATGTTCTTTAAGTCAAGCCACTGTGGTAGGTGTTTTGGGGCTAAATTGGAAGGTTGATATTCACTATCCTCTGTGTAGATCATCTCTTGTTTTACTCTGGTATAGAATCAGTCTGAAGAGGGAAAGAAGGACAGCAAAAACACCTGGGAAGGTATAGGGGAGAGAAATTGATGAGCCATGAAGCAGGGAAGGGACATTAGACAAATTTGCTCCTGGAGCTCATGGGTATCAACAATGGAGAAAAAAAATGTGAAAGTGAGAAGATGGAGGGAGAACTACAGAAAAATCCATCTCTGTTTAAATAATTAAGGTTCACTACTACACTGGTTGGAAAGGTAAGTTTCCTTTCCTTGATAAGTAAGCAAAATGGACCCTTATGTACTCAAAAATAACTGGATATTCTGATATTTACTTTAAAAAATGTTTCTTTGGCACATGGCTGTGGAATATCAGTTGCAGAATCTCATTGTGGTTTTAACTATTTTGAAGATAATTGATTAAATGAATAGACAGCAGGCCTTTACAGCTGTATAAGATTTTATAATTTATATTCAGTAAATATAATCACACTTGACTTTCATAATGATATAGGTATGGCAGGTATTAGATCCACTTCCTAGGCGGGAAACTATAGATGGTGGGCTTCCAAGGTCGCCTAACCTCTTATTTGCAGATCTAGGACTCAAACTTAGGTCCAGATTGTTACCCATCAACTGCTAACTGTCTGTTGTATACAAAAACTGATGCAACAGTTGTCTGAGGAAAAGCACTGATAAGTGTCAGGCAGTATCTAATAATAACAGTAACTATTTTAAGTGCTTACTGTGCTCTGGGTACCATTCTACGTGCTTTATCCGCACAACCACCATCTGAGGTAAGAGTTAATAGTATCACACCATTTTATGGATGGACAAACTGAGGCAGGAAGAGCTTATGGAGTGCCTAAAATCTATAGCTAATGTGAAGCCAGGATTTGAATCCAGGGAGTGGAGCTTCAGATCTCATGCTCCTAACTAGGTATATTGCTTCAAATTCAGATATGTAAGAAATAAAATTATTTTAGGTCTAGTTCCTACTAACAGATTAATAAACAGTCACTCCTTAAATGCTGCGCCGGATTTAATTTGGGCATGTTTACATTTTGTTCCTCACCAACCCATGGCTGGAAATGTTCAGCCAAATTAGACTAGAAAGTAACACTGTTGTGTTACTGCAGACACCCAATTTAGACAATTAAGACTCCCCTATTTCATTTTGCTTTGGATGTACAAGACCTAGCATTTGCAGAATACATAAGTTACTTTGAAAGGACTTGGGAAATATTTCTCTTAATCAAAAGCTAAAGTCAATAGTGAGAGATAAAATGTTCATATACATTATTAATATTGTCTTTATCATTTCTAGCATCTTATCTGATCCCAAGTGGATCTGCTAGGCAAATGTTCAACTTTCTACTTCACTTACCTGAAATGAATTTCCCAATGTCAATCATTTACATTCCAATAGCAGAGAAGAGTGCTATAATGTAGATTCAGATGTCATTTATCCCTTAAGATTAAAAAAGCAGGTCCCCTGGTGTTGTGTGGGCCCATAAAGCTAGTCCTGGCCAATGAGATGTGAACCTTCATCTTTCAATAGTCATGCAGGTCTCCCTGCGGAAACTTAAAGGAAGGGAAGCACAGAGTGAATGGCTGAGACTGGTCCTGTTCTAACCTTAACAGGGAAAAGTAAAAGTGGGTTGTAGATTTCTGCCTTCTTCAGATAACTAAGAAAACCAGAGAGGAATTTGCATGGGAGGTTTTACTCAGGGTTCTCCAGAGAAAGAGAACCACTAGGATATACATATAGAAAGAGTGAGAGATTTGCTAATTGGTTCATGCTTTGATGGCAAGTCTGAAATTTGTAGGGGAGGCCAGCAGGCTGGCAACTCAGGCAAGACTTCTATTACAGTCGAGGCAGAATTCCTTCTTCTCTGGGAAACCTTAGTTTTTTTTTAAGACCTTCAACTGATTGGATGACGTCTACCCGTATTATTGAGGGTAATCCCCTTAAAGTCTGATGATTATGGATATTAACCACATCTACATAATGTCTTCAAAGCAATATATAAACTAGTATTTGACCAAACAACCTGGTACCATAGCCTAACCTAGTTGACACATAAAATTAACTCATCTCTCCCTGTAATTTTTCTCTATTACATATCACATATCTGTAGATCATGTGCTTGAACAAATCAAGTTAGCTAAAGATACAGTAATTGTCCCAAACTCTCCTTATCTTTTTCCTGACCTGCCCTAATAATGTCTTCAGGTCACCCTGAAATCTTTCTGGTTACTCAACATTCTGATGCCAGTCTTTCCTCTGACCATCTGGACTTGAGGTTTCTTCCTCTTCTCTATGGACATTCCCTGTAACGGATCATACAGCACTGACCACATGGCCAGTACCCAACTTGAATAATCCAGGGAGTGGATGAGATGCTGACCCTAAAATGAAGTGTGAAATTTCCTGTCATTTTTCTTGTAATTTTTACTAGGAACTTAAAATAATGAGGACTTAAAGACATGATTTCACATAACCTGGCTAAAATCTGACACCTATCCCTTTCTGTGGATGGTTGTTTACAGCAGCTTTATTCATAATTTCCCAAACCTAGAAGCAACCAACATGTCCTTCAGTAGGTGAATGAATCAATAAACTGTGGCACATCCAGACAGTGGAATATTATTCAGCACTAAAAGAGAAATAAACTAAATCAATCCATGAAAAGACATGGGAAAACTGAGATACATATTACTAAGTGAAAGAAGCCAATATGAAAAGGGTGCATACTGTATATGATATTCTGGACGTCCTCGAAAAGGCAAAACTATGGAAATAGCTAAAAGATCAGTGGTTTCCAGGGGTTGGCATTGGGGGCAGGATAAGTAGACAGAGCATACATTATTTTTAGTTTAGCGAAAATACTCTATATGATACCGTAATGATGGATCCATGTCATTATACATTTGTCCAAACCTAGAGAATATACAACAACAAGGTGAATCCCAAGGTAAACTATGGACTTGGTGATTATGATGTGTCAGTGTAGGTTCATCAATTGTACCAAATATACCACTCTGCTTGGGGATGTTGGTAATGGGGATGGCTATGGATATGTGGGAACAATATGTGGGGACAGGTGATAATCTGGGAAATATCTGTACCTTCCCCTCAAGCTTTCTGTGAACATGAGATTGTTCTAAAAAAAAAAAAAAGTCTTTTTAAAAAAACTGCATAATTACATCACTGTCCAGCTCTCCATTACTCTCCCCTCATCCACATCGCTTTCCCTCTGTTTCTGAAACCTTCCCTCTATTTCTCAATCACACTAAGATCATTTCTTCTTCATGCAAATACATCTGGCAGGATTCCATTCTTGAAGAGCAGGAATATGGTATTGGCCACTCCTGAATGGGGGATGAGTAGAGTGTATCACAAATGGCAAACATTTTCCACTTAATATAGAGGATCTTTGAGGTACCATTGAAAATAATCACTTCTGTGCCTCGTTTTAATTGAATTAAATACAGATCTTTGTAGGCCGTGGGTTTATATTGTTAGTAATTTAATAACTTTTTGTATAACTCTGTTAGAGCCTGGACAGCCAGGACAAAGACTACAGAAAAGATTGAGGTAGGCAAAATATGCATTATTTGCCTTTTATTCCTCTTCTGTGCCATTTTCTTATCTTTCTATAGCCACTTATCTTTTATTTCCAGGACCCCTATCTTTTATTGTTACTGTTCTTTTTATCAGTAGAAAACTGATCTAATAAATTCTTATCTTTACTCTTGACTTTAGAATGTTACTCCTTGTAGGACGGTGGGAAATTGATCCCCTTGGAGCATTATATGTTTACTTTTGTTTTATACAACCAAAAGTTACGTTTTAATTAGGTATTGTAAAATTGTTACTTATAAGATCTCTTCTCTATTTATGTGCTGTTATATGCCATAGTGAAGACTTCAGATATTATTCAAAGATCACTGGAAGCTCTTACTGAAAAATTTAAAGTTGACCAGTTGGGAGTTTATTGCAATTGTCCAGTTGAGCAAAGGGGTGGCAATGAAGATAGAAAACAATTAGTAGGTACATGGAAAATACTTGGTAACTGACTGGGACCAAAGAGATGAGAGTCAATAATTCTGGTTGATAAAATCATAAAGAAATGAAAATTTAAAAGGAGGAAAGTCATGGAATATATGCACTTAAATATTCATAATATCCATAATTTATGAGTATTTATTAAAAGTTCAAAAGAAGAGCGTTTCTAGAAATCCAGCAACATTGAATACATGTAGCTATTCTTAATATTTGCTTATTAATTAAACATGTGTAAGCTGGTGTGGATATTATCTTGTTATGATGTTTTTGTTGCTTTATTTCAGTGTACCAAAATATTCAAAAATGTGTTTGCACGCTTGGTTTCCAAGTTTCTTTTACCATAAAGTTTTCTTTGCTTCTACCAATCTTCCTACCATGAGGGTTTTCAAAAAGAGACTTTTTGCAGTTGAATTTGGAATGATTGTACTTTATAAATCCTACTGTTTGCTATGGTACGTAATTCTCCTTGCCTATTTCTGTATTTCTTTGGAAAAATGGTGTTCTAATATTAATTATTAAAATAACAGGCTGGAAAAAAATGTTACTTAAGTGGGAAAAAAAGGTAAATGGTTTCTTAGGACATTTGGATTGGACATTTGACTGAACTATCCTTTAAAGCTAAGGGACCCCAAATGAATTCAGAAAAGTTGCAGGATACAAGATTAATATACAGAAATCTGTTGCTTTTCTATACACTGATAATGAACTATCAGAAAGAGAAAACAAGAAACAATTCTGTTTGAAATATCATCAAACATAATAAAATACCTAGGAATAAACTTAACAGAGGAGGCAAAAGACCTATACTCTAAAAACAAGAAAATATTGTTAAAGGAAATTGAAGATGATACAAAGAATTGGAAACATATCTTGTGTTCATGGATTGGAAGAGTTAATGTTGTTAAAATGTCTATACTACCCAAAGCAATCCAGATATTTAATGCAATTACTATCAAAATACTCATGGTATTGCTCACAGAACTAGAACAAACAATCCTAAAATTTATATGGAAGCACAGAAGACCCTGAATAGTCAAAGCAATCTTGAGAAAAAAGAACAAAGCTGGAGGTATCATGCTCCCTGACTTCAGACTATACCACAAACCTGCAGTAATCAAAAGAGTATGGTATTTGCACAAAAACAGACACATAGATCAATGGAACAGAATAGAAAACCCAGGGATAAACCCACACACTTATGGCCAATTAATCTACAACAAAGGTGGCAAGAATATAAGATGAAGCAAAGACAGTCTCTTCAACAAGCAGTGCTGGGAAAACTGGACAGCTACATGTAAAAGATGACATTAGAACATTCTTTCACACCATATACAGAAACAAACTAAAATGTATTAAAGACCTAAATGTAAAGCTTGAAACCATAAAGCTCCTAGAAGAAAATACAGGCAGAACACTCTTTGACATAAATCATAGCAATAAATTTTTGGGGTCTGTCTCTTAAGGCAAAAGAAACAAAAGCAAAAATAAACAAATGGCATCTAATTAAACTCAACAGCTTTTGCACAGTAAAGGAAACCATGGACAAAATGAAAGACTGAATGGGAGAAAATATTTGCAAATGATATGAACAATAAGGGGTTAATATCCAAAATATATAAACAGCTCATACAACTAAATATCAAAAAAACAAACAACCCAAATAAAAATGGGCAGACCTGAAAAGACATTTTTCAAAGAAGATATACAGATGGCCAACAGGCACATGAAAAGGTGCTCAACATTGCTAATCATCAGGGAAATGAAAGTCAAAACCACAATGAGCTATCACCTCACATCTCTCAGAATGGCTACCACCAAAATGACAAAAACAAATGTTAGCGAGGATGTGGAGAAAAAGGAACCCAGAACCCTGATGGGAATGTAATTTAGTGTAGCCAATATGGAAAACAGTATGGAGATTCCATACAAAACTGAAACTAGAACTACCATATGATCCAGCAATTTCACTTCTGGGTATATATCTGAAGAAAACAAAAACACTAATTCAAAAAGATACATGCACCCCAATGTTCCCTGCAGCATTATTCACTATAGACAAGATATGGAAGCAAACTAAGTGTCCATCAACAGATGAATGAATAAAGATGTGGCAAATATGTACAATGGATGTTTTCAGCCATAAAAATTTTGCCATTTGCAACACTGTGGAGTGTATTATGCTTAGTGAAATAAGTCAGACAAAGAGAAATACTATGTGTTACCACTTATATGTGGAATCTAAAAAATAAAACACATGAATAAATATAACAAAACCAAGTCACAGATATGGAGAACAAATTATCAGTTACCAGTGGGGAGAAGAACATGCGGAGGGGCAAGATAGGGGTAGGCGATGAAGAGGTACGAACTACTATGTATAAAATAAGTAAGCTATAAGGATATATTGTACAGCATAAGGAATATGACCAATATTTTATAATAAATTTAAGTGAAGTATAAGCTATAAAAATATTGAAGCACTATGTTGTACACCTGAAACTAATACAGTATTGTAAATCAACTATATTTCAATAATAAATAAATAAGTAAATAAATAAAACCAAGGGACCCAAAATGATGGTATCAGAGAAAATAAAAGTGAAGAACACAAGAGGCGAGTGGTATTCAGAGAAAATGGCAGGAAACTCTTGTGCTACCATCTCTTTCTCTGACCTTCCTTTCTTTTTTTAAATCTGAAACTGCAGTGTTAGGTGTTAGTGTAACAAGGTAGTCAGTCACCTCTTACACATGTCTACAGAGTTGCACATTTGCATTGTGAAAGAGAATTTCACAGAGACGAACGCAAAGAAAAAAAGTCCTTGGCAATACCACTATAGCAGTAACAGCAACTCATTTTTGAACATCATTTTGACAAATCATTTACATTTAAAGTTGTAATCCATCTTAAGCTCAGTGTGGATCAGTTGTTACCAACCTTGGGCAACATTTTACAAGTGTGACCATAGGCTCTCATTCCCCAACTAGGAATCTATACGTTTAAAATGCAGTCCAAGTGATTCTAATAATCAGCGAGGTTTGGAAACCACTGCACTAGGCAAATGTTCACATTTTAGAAGTTAGAACAACAACTAAGATTCAGAGGATTTATCTAATTAAGTAAGAGAATATAACTGGTAACATCAGATCAGAGAATTAAATATTAGACCTCGATTCTAAAAGAGTGGAACATTTAATGTATATTATTAGTTGAGAAGTATATGGATTGGGAGATCTGTTCCACCTAGTGGTGATGTAAACCTAAACCTTCCAAGAAAGGTTTATCTTGTGCTCCTTCCAAGAAAGGTTTATCTTGTGCTCCTTCCAAGAAAGTATACTCAGTGAAGCATCCAGCTCACAATAGTAGGATTGGTTTGACCTAAAGAAGAACTTCATGATCCAGCCCTCTGGAATAGGTGTGGGACAGCAGTTTTGTGCTAGATTTCAAGGTCAATTATGTTCTGATAAATTTCAAGGTCTTCCACTTTCTGAAAACTACATGAATTAGTATGAATGAAATTTAACCATCTGTCCTCTTTGAGATGGCTTTGTGCTGTATCAACACATAGGTTCAAAAGCTACAACGCCTTTTACCCTCAAATTACTTTCAAAGACAGACATCAATGGGAAACGTAGGATTCTTTGTGCCAATACATCTTGAAAATCAAATGGCTTGGTTTCTGTCCTGTGCTGTTCAATCTAGAACAGAAAAACTGAGCAATCAAACTCAACATCAGTTCTTTTCACTTGGTTGGTTGATACACCGCCAAGGCTGAAGTTAGGGACCAGTCTGTCACTGAATAATTCTTCTTTGAGGGTCAGTGCTATAATCTGAACTACTGCAAACAACACAGCAGTGTACCCAATCAGTGTTGTGCACACACTCTATTTCTTACGGTCTGTATATTTTACTGGCTGAGTCCATTCTGAGTTTTCATTAACTTTTGCAAAGATATTCCTATTGAATCTTAGATAATAAGAATGATTAAATAGAGTGCAATAGATATAGCCTAAAATAGCTTCAAGGATTTCAAAGAAAAAGAAATATAGACCTTCCCAGCCTATGTTTCACTGTTTACCTGGAAAGATGCTGAAGCAGTCTCTATTCTTTAAAAATACACTTAAGCATAATTTATGAGAATGCTATAACTTTCTCATTAAAAAGTAATATATATATATTAGTGAGCAGGCAGGCAGTTTAAGCCTGGGAACTATCAGAGTAGGGGAGTTTAACCTGGCTATAGGAACATCAGGGAAGTCTTCCTGGAGGTGGAAGGACAAAAGAAAAAAGTCATCGAGGATGGGAGAGCCACAAGATGCCTTAGTTCTATGAAACCTGGGCAAAGAAGGCCCAGGACCTTCAAGATCAGGAGGGAGACACACTCACATTTATTCATTCAACAGATATTTATTGAGTGCCTACTACACGCATGATGCTGGGGACACAGTAATGACCAAGACAGATACGACCCCTGACCTCCTGGAGCCAATCAAGTGGTGGAATATAAAAATAAATGTATAAATTAATAAAAATGAGCAAGTAAAAAGACAAAAATTAGGGGCTTCCCTGGTGGCACAGTGGTTGAGAGTCTGCCTGCCGATGCAGGGGACACGGGTTCTGTGCCCCGGTCCGGGAAGATCCCACATGCCACGGAGCGGCTGGGCCCGTGAGCCATGGCCGCTGAGCCTGCGCGTCCAGAGCCTGTGCTCCGCAATGGGAGAGGCCACAGCAGTGAGAGACTCGCGTACCGCAAAAAAAAAAAATAAAAAAAAAAAATAAAAAGTTCACGAATCTTAAGTTTAACAACTTGAAGAACTGTCACACTACCCCAGTCAAGAAATATTAATACAATATTACCAGCACCCCAAAAGCCTTTATCTTACCCCCTCCAAAGCATTTCACCTCTCTCCTCCCCAAAGGTAACTACAATTGTGAGTTCTAACAAAAGAGATTCGTTTTGATTTTCCCCTTTGTATAAACAGAAAGTACAGTATTCATCCTTTGTCTGGGTTTCTTTCACTAAACTCTGGGTTTGTGAGATGCATCAATGCTGTTTGGATATAACTGAAGTTTGTTCATTTTTCATTGTTATGTACCATTCCATTTCATGAATAAACCAGAATTTATTTATCCATATTAAGACTACTGGACATTTGGATTGTTTCAACTTAATGATGGTTATGAATAAACCTTCTATGAATGTTTCTGCACATTTATTTTGATGCACATGTGTGTGCATTTCTGGTGGGTATGTACACAGAACGAAAATGGCTAAGCCATTGGGTATCTAGACCGAGGCAATTTTAGTGGCTGCACTACATAGATACATCCACAAGTTGTCCACAAACCGCACACTTAGATTGCTTTCAATTTGGGAGAAGGGGTAATGTAAATAGCAATTTTATAATTTGCAAAAATTTAGCAATCTCCAAAAAGGGCTTAGGCAATTATGGTAGTTTGTATGCTTTGATAAACAATGAGCTCTACTTTATTTATTTATTTTTGAGATAAAGAGCTTACTCTAGGAACAGAGAAAAATTCAATGAGAGTTGCCTTTTTTATTTTAATGACCAGGACTTAATTTGTTAACCGACCAAGTTCTGCTCTCAATTTTGCTGGCGTAATAAGTCCTTGGTGAAGATGTGGCAGGCACTCTGGGCATGAAATTAGGTGAAATAGCATCTAATCTTACCAATGCCACAGATTATTAATATAGTCTTTTTTTTATGGCCACACCGTGGCTTGTGGAATCATAGTTCCCTGCCCAGGGGGTGAACCGGGGCCCTTGGCCGTGAGAGCACAGAGTACTAACCGCTGGACCACCGGCAAATTCCCTGTTAATGTAGTCTTTTACTTATTTTTGAAATCTATGTGGGACTTGATTTGCTCATAAATGAGAAGATTGGACTATATTATTGCTAAGTTCATTTCTACTCTAAACTCTAATATGATATTTTAATATAAAATTCATATTCCCTCACTAATCTTACTTGTAGTCTGCATTGAATTTTATAGGACTTAGTAAGTAGTAAGTATTTGCAACCCCACTGAATATGACAAATTATCTAGTATGTTATTAGAGTAGCCCAAAATTGTTTCTGATAATTTTCCAGCACGAATAATTATTCTTCATTTAGAGAATAGATTTTTATCTGTGCATTCATCCTCTAATTCCACTATTGTCATCTTCATAAATTAGATTGGGAGCATTGCAATTTCTATTTTAAGGCTTCCAATTAGAGGAACGACATATTGAGAATAATCACAAATCTGTGATTAGAAAACATTATGCTCTCTAAATATACCAGTTTTTAGTTATTTTCTATGAAAAAGAACTCTGAGAATTTCAGAATGTATTGTGACTGCATGGAGTGGAAGTAGAGACACAATTAAAATTGCTTTAATGCACATTAATGAATGAACAACCATCTTCCCGTCACAAAGCTCTTTAAATGAGTCTTTTTGATTCTCCAAATATGCAGTGAGAATGACACTCTATTTTAATAATGATTATGACAATGTTTTCTGTTTTTTTTTTCAATTTCACCTATCCATATTTCTTAAAGCCCTGGCTGCCTTCAGACTGCAAATTCACAGTTTATCATGCTTCTAGGACATAAATGGTCAGAAGAAATTTCGAGAGTAATGGTAGAGGAAAAGCAGGCAGAAGCAGTATCTCCTTAATGGGCATGGAAAGAAGTGTCTTAGAAGACAGTGAAAAGCTATGTAACTTGAGGTTTGTGCATTTGAGAAGCAGGTCATCTTATTTTCAGTGGGTTTCCATGAGAGCCTGGCACTGCAGGACTGGCCATTTCATGGTTTTAAGGCTTCTTACAGCCCTGTGAATGCAAAGTACACCGAATAGCTCCATTTGGCTCAGATTTTACTACAAGGCAACAGTAGTTCACAAACACAAAACTAAACAAAGACTGAGTGACCAAAAACAATTTTTTTTTTGATAGAGTGTTATACATGAAAGGGAAGCGTTTCAAAGCAAATTGAAAGTTACTTAAAAAGCATTAGGAAAGCAAATAGTAATGTCCAAGGAGAAAAATGCAAAAGTAAAACCAAGACCAAAAAGGCTTTTGAAATTCTTTGTATGTTCCTAAATGGATACAGAAAGATAAGGCTAGAGCAGGGAAATAGAAATCGAACAATGGACAGAATTAGAAGGAAAAATAATCCATTAATGAAGAAGGTAGTATGTTATCAATGAGATCATAAGTTGAGATGTCACCAAAAATACACGTGGAAAAGATTCATAGGTATTGTATATATATATGAAATTAGGATTAAATTTAGTATGAAAAGAGGATCTCTTGGCTTCTAAGTACTGCATTCCTAAAATGACATTTAGGGATAAGAATCGAATAAGATTCCCAAATGATTTGCAGTGAGAGAAAGCATATATAGTGCTGCATTACTCATGACAAATGGAAGTAGATTATTATGCCCTGTTCTAGAAGCAACATTAATCTCATGGAAAGATTATATTGGTGATAGTGCAGAGATAGGTTTTCCCTGAGAATTCTATTTCCAAGAGTCCTCTAAAATTCTGAGTCCAGATAGAATCTGTATTAATTCCTTAATAAAGTCTCCCTTAAACATCCAAGACAGCTGGTTCTCTCTGCTGATAAAATGAGAAACTTTAAAGTCCTTTATAAAGCCTTCCCTGAAAGCCCCAGTGGTAGGAGAAGGATTCAGATTTCAGAGGTTTGAATGAGTGGCTTTGAAATGGCCTTACTGCTAGTGGTATCACTCTTGAAGCGTTTGCTTGTGTAAAGGAAGTGGGAGAGGGATCACGCAAGGGAATTTTGAAGACAGAATTCCTAAAACATGTTTGTAGGGTAACGGATATAATGCCAGGGATTCAGATGAAAATTCTTACTGTGCTGCAGAAAATGTTTTCTCTTTGCTCACTTATCTTTTTTTTTTTAATATAAATTTATTTATTTATTTATTTTTGGCTGCGTTTGGTCTTCGTTGCTGCACGCGGGCTTTTTCTAGTTGCGGCACGCGGGCTTCTCATTGCGTTGGCTTCTCTTATTGCAGAGCACGGGCTCTAATCGCGCGGGCTTCAGTAGTTGTGGCACGCGGGCTCTAGAGTGCAGGCTCAGTAGTGGTGGTGCATGGGCATAGTTGCTCCGTGGTATGTGGGATCTTCCCGGATCAGGGCTCAAACCCTTGTCCCCTGCATCGGCAGGCAGATTCTTAACCACTGTGCCACCAGGGAAGCCCCTCATTTATCACTAAATAAAGATAGATATATCCATTTCTGGTAATTACTTATGAACAGTGCCCATAGATTTCCTCCATGGTCTTTCTCAGATTTTATCAAGTTGTTGATTAAATTCCATTGTTATTTCTATAGCTGGAGCTCAAGTCCTCAGCTCCTAGATCAGTTCCCAGCATTCATTCATCCATCCATCCATCCACTCATCGACTCAGCATGTTTTTGTAGGTTTTCTGTCTGCAAGATGTTAAACTAGGGTGGTCATTTCAGATTAAGACATCTGAATTCTGATCTTCAATCTCTCTTACTTTGTTCTGTTATACTCTTAACTCATTCAGAATATGAGAAACAAACAACTAAACAAATAAAAAATCATCTTCTGTATGAACTGCAAGGGGTCTTACCCCCTTCTCCTTTGCCTCCACTGGCAGAAACTATAACAAAACAAGGATTAGATTAGAAAAATTAGTTTTGTGAATTAAGTTAAGAGGGAAAGCACAAACTGCAAAAAATGTTTATAATACATGGCAAAGTATGACTGATATTCTTTAAAGATTTACAAAATCAATTGGAAAAGAAAGATTATCAAAAATGGGAAAAATGATGAACAGGCAATTCTCCATAAAACAAAAAAGCAGATCATAATAACATGTGTTCAACCCACAAAGTAAAAAATAATGAGAAAACATATTTTCCCTTTTATACTATCAATGAATATAAAGAATATGAAAAACCTAGTGTTGGGGAAATATTTAGAAACTGCCACTTTCCTATAATGCTAAGGGGAGGGTGAATTGGTATAACCCCTTTTTTGAGGACGGTGTAGACAACATGTATTAAACCTGACAATGTGAATTCTTTTGAACCTAGTAGTACCACTACTTAAAATTTTTTTTAGGGAATTAATCAAAATCCTATGCAAATATTCATGAATAGTGGGGTTCAGAGCTATTATCTATAATTGCAAAAAGCTGGAAATATCTAATTACCTTTCTTATAATAAGGATTTGGTTAAGGAGATTATATTGTATTTGTATAATGGTATACCATAAAACAATTAAAATTCTCATAGAGAATACTGACATAAATATATGTGTTATATTTATTAGTGATAATATTATGCATTTAAAATACAGATATATATATATATAAAGCATTTAAATATAGATATCCACATTTGTTTTATATGTACATGGAGAAAGAGGAATTAATACAAAAATGATAATATTTAAATGGTGAGATTATTGTTGATTTCTGTCATACTTTTTTTCAATATTTATTTGCACTGAGTACATTACAAAGAGACAAAGAGAAATAATTGCTATTTTAAAAACGTAAGAGTGAATTATGATTCTTTCCCT
>NW_006788259.1:726877-780387 GCF_000442215.2 Lipotes vexillifer | reverse complement strand
CTTTCCCTAATTCCTAATGTTTATGTTGCAGAGAGTTGCAGTTTTTGGAGGTATGTATAAAAAGAGATCATGACTTCTGTTTCAAAAGATTAAACTGATTACAGCCTCTCTTTTCTTTCTCAAATCCATAAAAATTAAAAAAAAACACTTTTAAATAATATTGACTTTAAGATTCTATAAAAACTTGGGAAAACAAGAGAACTCCTTGATGAACTAAAAGAAGTAAGAAATCCCTTTGGGAAGAAAATTAGTAACACCCAATTAAAGAATGCCCAACAATGGGTGAACAGATAAAAAAGATGTGGTATGCATGTATACAATGGAATATTACTTAGCCATCACAAAAAGGAAATACTGCCATTTATGACAACATGAATGGACCTTGAGTATGCTAAGTGAAATAAGTCAGACAGAGAAAGACAAATTCTGTATGGTATCATGTATATGTGAAATCTGAAAAAAGCAAACTTGTAAAAACAGAGAGCGAAATGGTGGTTGCCAGGGGCTGGGGGTTTTGGGAGTAGGAGAGATGTTGTTTAAGGGTACAAACTTGCAACGAGTAGATAAATAAGTCCTAGAGATCTAATGCACAGTATAGTATATTGTGGAGCACGGGCTCTAGGCATGCGGGCTTCAGTAGTTGCAGCTTGCGGGCTCTAGAGCTCAGGCTCAGTAATTGTGGTGCACGGGCTTAGTTGCTCTGAGGCATGTGGGGTCTTCCCGGACCAGGGTTTGAACCCATGTCCCCTGCATTGGCAGCTGGATTCTTAACAACTGCACCACCAGGGAAGTCCTCTGTGATTCTTTTCAGTGAATTATTGAACCTGAGGGTAGTCTTGAGGACCTGATGAATTGCACTATGCTGTGTCATCTTGTGAATACAATCAGACTAATCTCTCCCTCTTCTCGATTTAGAACAATCAGAATTCATTCCATACATATTCCCCAGGTTTCTCTTAATATACAGCTTAGCAAAATCTTTCATTTAACGTCCAGCAAAGAAGAGACAGTTATGAACATGTGACTAGCTTAATAGGTAGAAGAAATGGTCTAAAACTGTTAAATTGAGATAATTGAAGGCTAATGGTTAAGTCCTTTTCCAATTCCCCTCTCCCTCCCCCTTCCCTATGGTGGTGTAGGGAAATGGATGGAAGCAGAAAAATAAGGATTGCCAAAACAATAAATCCCAGGGATGAAGTTCTCAAAAACAATCTAGCTAAATGTGGTTGTCGAAAAAGAAAAATATCCCATATTTACCTAAAAAAAATATTGTTCCACTCCTTTTGACATTTTTCAGATCTCATTAAAAGTATTATATTCAGATTATATTTTTTCATTACAATAGAAAACAGATTTTCATGTCATAAATAAAATGGAAAGCTTCATTAAGTAAAGTGTTTGAAAGTTCATGAAACTGATTATGTTCAGTCTGTTAGAAACATAGTAATAAAGCATGGTTATTTAATGGTACATAAGAGATCACTATCAAGGAGATTTGGGTCACTTAATAGGAAGATAATTGTAAACTTAGGCCAGAAGAATTAAAATTAATCAGTAGGGACTGGATGAGGTAGCTACACATACAATTTCATCCTCTATGTTATCCAGGCTTGGTCTAGATTGTTAACATTCCCTTGTGATTTAGCCCAAATTAACCACTGACCTCAGGGCATCTATCTACTTAGGTCTAACAAAAAAAGTGTACTCTAAGTACTTTTGCAAACGTGTATAGAGAATACTTGTAGAGGTGATTCTGGAAGGAAGTTATTACTATCATGCTCCCAGGATCCTTCTTGACTGCTTAACATTTTTGCCAATAACTTGGTTAAAGTTATCTCCATGTTATCCTGTAATTACTGATATTACTGTCTGTCTTCCCTTAAGGGATTCTAATTTCTGGAAGGCAGGGAATATGTCCTATCAGATTTTGGCATCCTTACAGCCTAACATGGGGTCTTATACATTTTAGAAGCTCAGTAAAGGTTTAATAGAAAACAAAACCATGATAGACTATAACAACAGCCTGGGAAAATGTTTCAAAAAATCAATTTTAGAAGAATAAATGTAAGTTTCCACATATAGTTCCAAAGGTCAAAATTCATGATCACATAATGCAGCATGTGTGCTGGCAAATTGCATGCATTAAATGAAGGCTGAAGAGGTTTTAGATGACAATACAACCTTAAAATTCTCAACAGTATAATGTCATTGTCTAAAATCAGTATTGATTAAATTATAATACCTTGACTAAAAGTGTTTCTAATTTTTAAGGGCTGATTATGGCGCACATGGAATTTGGGATTCATTTTTGTATGCCATGCTTTAAAAGTAACAAAGTGTAATGTATAATAATTGTTGAGATAAGAAAGCATAGGAGGCAAGGTACTGCCAAACTGGGGACAGGTGTAGAAGAGTTGAAGGATTTGTGCTGATTATTTTTAGAGAAGGGAATGAGGAAGAAATGATAGGAATTATTTGAAGAGTTGCTATGTGGCAAAGGGATGGGAAATTTTCTCATATGGTGTTTTAGGGGAACATTAGAATTATATATATATAAGGGGACTTCCCTGGTGGTCCAGTGATAAAGAATCCGCCTTCCAATGCAAGGGACGTGGGTTTGATCCCTCGTTGGGGAACTAAGATCGCACATGCCACTGGGCAACTAAGCCCACATGCCACAAACTACAGAGCCCACACGCCTCTAGTTGTGTGCCACAACTAGAGAGAGAAAACCCACACACCACAGCTAAAGAGAAGCTGGCATGCCACAACTAGAGAGAAACTCGTGTCACAATGAGACATCCTGCACGCCTCAAAGAAGATCCCACATGCTGCAACTAAGGCCTGACGCGGCCAAAAAAAAAGTGAAGAAAAAGAAAATAAAGAAAATAAAAAAGAAGAATTATGTGTGTGTGTGTGTGTGTGTGTGTGTGTTTTCAAATCAATAGAAATACCTCTCACACTAGTCAGATGTATCACGAGAGAGAGTGTGAGCTTAATTCCCTACCAATGGAACTGTTGTACCTAATGCACATCCATTTGGTAGGAAAAATATTGGGATTCAGGAAACAGATGAGCCGAATGACCTTTAAAGTCACTTCAAGCCTTTTGAAATTCCATAATTCTATATGTTTCTCATCAGTCTAGTATTTAACCTTGAAACATCACGAGCAAAGAAAAATAGAACTTGGTTCCTGTGGCTGTATTTCTTGGCGGCATTTTCTTTGTTATCTTGCAAAACTCTTATCACGCCAGATGCCTATCCGTGAGGCCATTTTTAACCAAAATGACTAACTATAAGCCTTTGGAGAGAAACTGCCACAAAGTGCTGCAATACTTATGACAATGGTTTCTAATATAATAAAGGAGAGAAGAATACTTAAAATTTACTTCCTTTTCTCTTTCCAAAAACAAATGTCCAGGCAATCACAGTGGGCAATGTCTGTATGAAAAGGCAGACATTTGCAAGGAGAAACCCTCTATCTAGAGTGGAATTCAGTCAGCAAATACTGACTAGGCACCTACTATGTGCTAGGCGCTGGATAGACTCCTGTAACACATGACAGGAGTCTGCCTTCAAGGAATGCATCTTCCGGGGTTAGGGGCAGGCATATAATAAAACAGCTGTTAAAGTAAGTGAATGGCACTAAAACAGAGATGTATGCAGGAGGCATAAAGGGAATGGCCAGAGTGAATAAGATGCCTTGAAGAAGTGACAGGAAAACATGTGTGGAACAGACAGGTTTGGGGACACGGGGATGGGTGTCCTTGGCAGGGATTGGATCATGAATGTCCTCAGATACAAGATCAATGATTCTGGACTTAGAGACATTTCTGACAGCTTTCTTTCATACACCAGGTCCTCATGGTCTTAAAATGGTCTTACTATGGTCTTCACATGTACAACATGAGACGAGGAAACTCTGAGTCCCATATTTGAATCACAGCTCAAAAAAGTCCTGTGGTACAGAAGCCTCTTTATCATTGCTGAACCAAGGTTTTCTAAATTACTAGCCCAGAGAACCTTAAAACGATGAAATGCTTTTAAACATCTCTTAAAAATAATCATGGAAAACAATTAGAGAGGTGCTCTCCCATAGAAAAGAGGAGCCTGGGGAGTTATTGAAGACTTTACATTGGGACGACACATGAACAAATTTTTATTTGGCAAAAAGTCATCCTGAATGCTAAGTGGAGGATGGGCTAGCGGGAGGGAAAGCGGTCCCCTGGGAATAATCCAGGTAGGAAAGATCAAGCCTGCATAGTCAGCTTTTACTGCCTGGAACCAAGGCTTTGATTTCTGGATGTCAGGTACCACCTTCAAAGCACTCCATACATGGTCTCAGCTTTCAGTACACATCTTCTATTTTGTTTCTGAGGTGTCTTTTGTTGCTGTTGTGTTGTCTGAGGTTTTGTAAAATGGCCTCTTGAAAATAACATGTCAGCCGTATCTTTTTCATGTGAACATCTTTCATGAGGCCTATGTGTTTCCCGTTAAAATTACTCCTGGATATATAGAGATTTTTATATACTCTCTCCTTTGTATATTTTGAGTCAGGAGACTACCTGAAGATGTGACCACCTTTAGCAGATGGCGTTTCCCAGAAAAACAAACATGGAGAAGCAAACAGTTCCCCAGAGGCAGCGTGTTTCACAGGTGAAGTTCCCTTCTTGGCCTCTGCTCCCGTGTACCTCATTCTTTTTTGTTGTTGTTAATTTTTTTTTTTTTTTTTTTTTTGCGGTACGCGGGCCTCTCACTGTTGTGGCCTCTCCCGTTGCGGAGCACAGGCTCCGGACACGCAGGCTCAGCGGCCATGGCTCACGGGCCCAGCTACTCCGCGGCATGTGGGATCTTCCCGGACCGGGGCACGAACCCGCGTCCCCTGAATCGGCAGGCGGACTCTCAACCACTGCGCCACCAGGGAAGCCCTGTTGTTGTTAATTTTTATTTTATATTGGAGTATAGTGGATTAACAATGTTGTGTTTGTTTTAGGTATACAGCACAGTGATTCAGTTATACATACACATGTGTCTATTCTTTTTCAAATTCTTTCCCCATTTATGTTATTATGGAATATCGAGCAGAGTTCCCTGGGCTACACAGCAGGTCCTTCTTGGTTACCTGTTTTAAATACAGCAGTGTGTACATGTCCATCCCAAACTCCCAAATCTATCCCTTCCCCTCACCCTTCCGTGTACATCATTCTTGTTCCTTGTTTTGACCCATCTCTGGGCCCTGCCGCCTCACAGGGACTTGACTTCCATTCCTTGCAGTCCTGACCTCTGACCTGACTGGCTGTGCACTCTTGCAGTGACAGTCCTTCTCCTGCTTCTGTATGGTTTATTTCACCAGCGTTTCCCTTCTCTCTGGGGCAGCTCGCTGAAACGGTCAGTATATGCCTGACCCACAGCAACTGGCTCCTCCCAAGTCAGCTGAGAATGTGTCTCTCAACTGGGAAAAAACAAGGTCAGAACAGATATCCTAACAAAGGATATCTCTCATACTTGAACAAGAAAGAGAAACCATCCCCAGTAATAACTAGGGGTCGGCATTTTTTCCAGTGGAAATAGAAACTCTTTAGAAATATAATTGGCTAATAAAAAAGTTTTTTGCTTAAGTTATTTTTAGAGCTTATTTTCCAGGGATCTTAGTCTTTGGCCAGATTCAGCCAAAGCTCACAAAGTTTAAAGCTTGTGAAAGTAGACATGATGGCAATGCTTTAGAATATGACATTGCCATTGAGAAGGAAAGAAAACAACAACAACAACAAACCAGCAACTCCTGACATCTGAGAACTTGTCTGATGTTCACCGCTAGCCTATGTTTTTCTCAGGTTAGAAATAAACAGTCTCAAAGAACACGAGCCTCAGACAAGGTTACTCTGAGATCATCACAAAATGAGGCAAAAACAATATCTATTTCGGACTCTACTACCAGCCAAATATTAAATATCCCCCATTTCCAGCTGATATGAGTGACTGCTGCTTTTTTATAAATTCAGCTTTATCCCAATAAATCTTATCTATAGTATAAATAAATATACTTCAAAAAATAAATTTAAAATCTGACAGATAAGATATATTGAGATACCCAATCATAGAATCATCACTCCAGCTTCCTGTCAACATCCAAATCCAGCCTCAAAAATAATTCACAGATAATATTGTTATAAATTTTTACTTTTTTCTAAAACATAATAATATATAAATATTAATAGATTAACAATAATATAAATCTTATAAAAAGGAGAGTAAATCAGTTCCAAACCTCATCCCATTAATTGAATTATAGTTTTCTCTTGCTTCCTAGCAGCCCACATCTATATTCATATAGAATTTTAATTATCTTATGCTATACAATTATATAAGTGTAAGTCAACATCTTCAAAAGAGTCGAGCATGTGGTGTTACCAATTAAAAAACAGAAATGTTGCATAATAGATAAAAATCTAATCAGGGCTGGATACCTATTTATTGTAGAACCCCACTTTTAGAGATTGTTTAACTTTGGTTCTTTATAAAGACAATAAAGAAATTCATGGCCATTAAAAATGGAATAACAAGTAGTATACAATTAATCCAACTTAACATGTAAAACTTTAAATGAATAATGGTGGAGTCTGATATTAATTTCCAACTCCTTCCCACTAACGCCATAGTGAAAACCTTTGGTCAAATGAGGCAGAGAAATATCTCCATTCAGCCTAATTTCCTTTTCTGTATGGACTACATCTTGCCTCCAGGTGTGCATATAGATGCTACTTTCCTCTTTCAAAGCCTTTGTTATTTGCCGAAAATGGTCTGTCTCTAAATCTGCAATTATACAGAGATCCTTTTAAATGCAGATATTTGTTGTCAATGATATTCCTAAAGAGGTCATTATCATTGGAAAATCCCTACCCCTAGTTACTTATTACTGGGGAGGTTTCTCCTTCTTGATCCAGCACTAAACTATCCATTGTCTGATTATCTGTCTTACCTGTGTTCTTCCCTGGCTGTGGGACAGGATGGTGTTCCCTCTGCTTCCCTGTGGGTGGGTCCAGATTGCATCTCAGGTGAAACTGAACAATAAGATATATACTGTGTGACACCAATAAGCGTAGTCTGGGCACAGTATATCAGGCATTTTATTATCCAGCTTTTTAAAACCAAGTCACTCTTCTCATAGACCATAGAATTTAAGGGAAAATTTAATTTCATTTTCTTCTTTTTTTTCCTCTTAACAGTATAACATAAAGTTTCTATGTTTCTATAAAAACTTCACAAATATCATTTTAGTAGGGTTCTTAAAATATTTCATCTAATTAATATACAATAATTTAGTAAAACAATTCTCCATATTAGATATTTAAATCTTACTACCAAATATTTGGAAGCTTGGTTCATATTAGAAGATAAACTCACTTTCTTCACATATGTGCTAAAACAGAAAGGTAAAAACAGTCACCATAAATGTCAAAATGTTTGTTTAGTTAGACAAATTAAATAGGTAACTTTGGACTTTGCAACAAAATTTAAAAGCATACTGGTTTTTTATGGCAAAGAACAGCAGGAGTTGCCATTCCTGGTCAGAAAAAGACTTGCTTCCATAAGCCTGGTAAATAATTGGTGATTCAATGACTGACTCACAGATTGAATACAAAACAACTACTTTACCAGAAGTTGAGAACCTTGTGGGAGGAAAGAGACAGGAGCAAGGAGAGGAAAGAATGGAGAGGGAAAGGGACAGGAAAAGATGGAGAAGAGAGAAGACAGCTGCATCTACCTTCAAGCAGTTACCCAGTTAGAAATTCTCCAAGGTTTGCTTCCTGGGGGAAAGAGACAGGAAAAGATGGAGAAGAGAGAAGACAGCTGCATCTACCTTCAAGCAGTTACCCAGTTAGAAATTCTCCAAGGTTTGCTTCCTGGAGCCTTGTGTTTAAATTTCAGAACTACCTTCACAGACACACAGACATTCTTTAACCTCCCTTTGTATCATTCATTCTAACAATCCTTTTGTCACATTTATACACCTTACTTAACTTTTTTAAAGTTTTCTTTTCAAAATAATGTTAAAATTTCATCTAGTTTTTCAACTCCATTTCAACTCCATTACATTGAGTAAATGAATATTTGATAAAAGCCTCAAATAGGGCTTCCCTGGTGGCGCAGTGGTTGGGAGTCCGCCTGCTGATGCGGGGGATGCGGGTTCGTGTCCCGGTCTGGGAGGATCCCACGTGCCGCGGAGCGGCTGGGCCCGTGGGCCATGGCCGCTGAGCCTGCGCGTCCGGAGCCTGTGCTCCGCAGCGGGAGAGGCCACAACAGGGAGAGGGCCGCAGAGCGGCAAAAAAAAAAAAAAGCCTCAAATAAACTCTCCTCTTAGAGAGCAACATGTTTTTTTCCTAAATGAAAGCGACGAGCCTAACAACACCTTTTTAAGGCTCCAGTAGGGTTATATGAAATGAGCTGCTTCTTTTGGACACATTCCAAACACTTTGCTTCTGTTTATTTAGATTTGTTGTAACTCTTTCTCTTTCAAGGTCATTCTTTTTACCTCTCAAATTCAAGATTGAGAAGCCCTCTCGGTGCAGGTGAGTATGACCAGGTAATTGTGTAGGACCGAGTCACAAAGTGGGGTGGTTAACACTTCCTTGCCTTCTGCACGGGGCAGCCTTTCCTCAAAGTTGTTGCCAGTTAACAAGGCAGTGGCACTGTTCTGCCATTTTTTTTTTATTAATGACATTTCTCAACTGTTCTGACAGCATAACAGAAAACTCAGTTAATGGATTTGGATACCTTTTGACATTGATTATAAGTTGTGTGACTGGGACTTTCTTTTATAAGTCCCTTGAAAAGTTGGATATTAATCTTTTCAGCTAACTTGCTTTATGTTACATTGTTAGCAATCAATCAGGCTTGTAATTGACTTTTATAACAATTCTAATACTCATATGACTTTAAGGACGATTGAGCCCACTTTTGTTCTAGCTTCTTCATTGAATATCAGATAATTCAGAAAGACTATAAGTCATAATTTTAAGAAGCTTAAAGTAAAAACCTCTCTAAACTAAAACATTAAAATTGACAATATGGGCAAAACTTTAAATCATAATAAGCACTAAAAATTGTCTTAAATATGTACTATGTTAATAAGTCAAAAAATTTTAAAAAATTATATGCCTTTTATGAGTATACACACATACACAAATATATATTCTCTAATGTATCAGCAACCACATCTAATAGATATTGTCCTCAAAAACTAATATTCATCAACAAATGCTTTGAAAGCCATTTGAGGATTAAATAGTTCTATGTGTTGTTTTTGTTAAAACCAGAAACATTTCACAGCAACTTCTACCTCTTCCATTATTTGCAGAATACTAATAATTTTCCCTATGAGCAAGGAGAAGCAAATCATTTTCTCATTATTTCAAACAAATCAAATTTCTAATTATAAAACAGGATACATACTGATAACTGAAGTGTAAGATAGTTTGGGTAGAGTTGCTATTTAATAAAAACTTTTTAGACTTATTTTTTATACCATTAATTATGAGTAAGTAGTAAATTTGTAGGGATGATGAGTCCAGATAAATTGGGGAGAGGAAATCTGATTGTCTGAATTTTAATTTCTCAAGGAAATGAAAAACAAAAATAAGTATTTATTTTTGGAAAAATTTTATAATAGTTGGGAAACTGAGTTATCCCCACACTTTATTCCCTAAATCGATGTACTCAAAGTGGGTGCAAGAGCAGTTCATGTGTAAATTTCTTGACTCATCCTTATATTTCCCAGTCCAAATTCAACTTATACATTCCTTTGTACATACTTACTTATATAACCATAAGGTCCTTGTACCTGAAGAACAGAAAATCCAGGCTTCATAAACCGAGGAAATGAGGCAAAAGTAGAGATCTACTTTAAACTTCACCCATGGATATAGATACATTTTAGCATGGCAAGCTCAAAGTTTGCAGGCATATAAAATTATTTCCTCTGCCCTTTGCCAAAATGTACTTGCAGTAAGTGTGGTTGAGGAGTTTGGGGACAACAGATAGGTTGGAGTATGAAATGGACAATAGAACTGTTAAGTGGAAATGTTTTTATCACTCTCTACAGGAAAAATGATCTTGGTAACTGATGTAAGTTGTGAACTGTGAAACCGAAGCCACCAGATGTTTAGGGTTCTGTCATCTCAACTGTCCTACTGTGGACTAGATACAATGCTATGTTTTTGGATAACTTCAGTAGAATCACAGAGCTAGAGAAGACTTCTTAACTTCTTGAGACATTTCAAAGCAAAAAATATCTACTTCGAAATAATCGATTTTTATTATTCTCTGAAAGATTTTTAGGGATTATCACTGTTGCCTCCATTGAATTTAAATTCTACTATTTACCCAAAATATATGTCAGAAACATATACTTTCTCTGCTTTTGTTGAATTCTTTCACCATTTTGAGTACAGGCTGGAGTAAAGAGATTATTGTTTTCAAGTATAGTTAATGGTTACAGCATTCCCGTCCAATTGCCTTATTTGATTCTTCCTGAATTTTTAAAAAAATTTTATTTTATTTATTTTTTTATACAGCAGGTTCTTATTAGTCATCGATTTTATACACATCAGTGTATACATGTCAATCCCAATCTCCCAATTCATCACACCACCAACCCAACCTGCTGCTGCTTTCCCCCTTTCGTGTCCATAAGTTTGTTCTCTACATCTGTGTCTCAATTTCTGCCCTGCAAACCAGTTCAACTGTACCATTTTCTAGGTTCCACATATATGTGATAATATGCGATATTTGTTTTTCTCTTTCTGACTTACTTCACTCTGTATGACAGTCTCTAGATTCATCCACGTCTCTACAAATGACCCAAGTTCGTTCCTTTTTATGGCTGAATAATATTCCATTGTATATATGTACCTTATCTTCCTTATACATTCGTCTGTCGATGGGCATTTAGATTGCTTCCATGACCTGGTTATTGTAAATAGTGCTGCAATGAACATTGGGGTGCATGTGTCTTTTTGAATTATGGTTTTCTCTGGGTATATGCCCAGGAGTGGAATTGCTGGATCATATGGTAATTCTATTTTTAGTTTTTTAAGGAACCACCATACAGTTCTCCATAGTGGCTGTATCAATTTACATTCCCACCAACAGTGCAAGAGGGTACCCCTTTCTCCACACCCTCTCCAGCATTTGTTTGTAGATTTTCTGATGATGCCTAGTCTAACTGCTGTGAGGTGATACCTCATTGTAGTTTTGATTTGCATTTCTCTAATAATTAGTGATGTTGAGCAGCGTTTCATGTGCTTCTTGGCCATCTGTATGTCTTCTTTGGAGAAATGTCTATTTAGGTCTTCTGCCCATTTTTGGATTGGGTTGTTTGTTTTTTAAATGTTGAGCTGCATGAGCTATTTATATATTTTGGAAATTAATCCTTTGTCCATTGATTCATTTGCAAATATTTTTCCCCATTCTGAGGGTTGTCTTTTCATCTTGTTTGTAGTTTCCTTTGCTTTGCAAAAGCTTTTAAGTTTCATTAGGTCCCATTTGTTTATTTTTGTTTTTATTTCCATTACTCTAGGAGGTGGATCAAAAAAGATCTTGCTGTGATTTATGTCAGAGTGTTCTTCCTATGTTTTCCTCTAAGAGTTTTATAGTGTCTGGTCTTACATTTAGGGCTCTAATCCATTTTGAGTTTATTTTTGTGTATGGTGTTAGGGAGTGTTCTAATTTCATTTTTTTTACATGTAGCTGTCCAGTTTTCCCAGCACCACATATTGAAGGGACTATCTTTTCTCCATTGTATATCCTTGCCCCCTTTGTCATAGGTTAGTTGACCATCTGGGCTTTCTATCCTTTTCCATTGATCTATACTCCTGTTTTTGTGCCAGTACCATATTGTCTTGATTACTGTAGCTTTGTAGTATAGTCTGATGTCAGGGAGTCTGATTCCTCCAGCTCCATTTCTTTCCCCAACACTGCTTTGGATAGTTGTGGTCTCTGGTGTCTCCATACAAATTTTAAGATTTTTTGTTCTAGTTCTGTAAAAAATGCCATTGGTAATTTGATAGAGATTGTGTTGACTCTGTAGATTGCTTTGGATAGTATAGTCATTTTCACAATATTGATTCTTCCAATCCAAGAACATGGTATATCTATCTGTTGGTATCATCTTTAATTTCTTTCATCAGTGTCTTATAGTTTTCTGCATACAGGTCTTTTGTCTCCCTAGGTAGGTTTATTCCTAGGTATTTTATTCTTTTTGTTGCAGTGGTAAATGGAAGTGTTTCCTTAATTTCTCTTTCAGATTTTTATCATTAGTGTATAGGAATGCAAGCGATTTTGGTGCATTAATTTTGTATCCTGCAACTTTACCATATTAATTGATTAGCTCTAGTAGTTTTCTGGTAGCGTCTTTAGGATTCTCTATGTATAGTATCATGTCATCTGCAAACAGTGACAGCTTTACTTCTTCTTTTCTGATTTGGATTCCTTTTATTTCTTTTTCTTCTCTGATTGCCATTGCTAGGACTTCCAAAACTGTGTTAAATAATAGTGGTGAGAGTGGACATCCTCGTCTTGTTCCTCATCTTAGATGAAATGCTTTCAGTTTTTCACCATTGAGAATTATGTTTGCTGTGGGTTTGTCATATATGGCCTTTATTATGTTGAGGTAGGTTCCCTCTATGCCCACTTTCTGGAGAGTTTTTATCATAAATGGGTGTTGAATTTTGTCAAAAGCTTTTTCTGCATCTATTGAGATGATCATATGGTTTTTATTCTTCAATTTGTTAATATGGTGTATCACATTGATTGATTTGCATATATTGAAGAATCCTTGCATCCCTGGGATAAATCCCACTTGATCATGGTGTATGATCCTTTTAATGTGTTGTTGGATTCTGTTTGCTAGTATTTTGTTGAGGATTTTTGCATCTATATTCATCAGTGATATTGGTCTGTAATTTTCTTTTTTTCTAGTATCTTTGTCTGGTTTTGGTATCAGGGTGATGGTGGCCTGAAAGAATGAATTTGGGAGTGTTCCTTCCTCTGCCATTTTTTGGAAGAGATTGAGAAGGATGGGTGTTAGCTCTTCTCTAAATGTGTGATAGAATTCAACTGTGAAGCCATCTGGTCCTGGACTTTTGTTTGTTGGAAGATTTTTAATTACAGTTTCAATTTCATTACTTGTGATTGGTCTGTTCATATTTTCTATTTCTTCCTGGTTCAATCTTGGAAGGTTATACATTTCTAAGAATTTGTCCATTTCTTCCAGGTTGTCCATTTTATTGGCATAGAGTTGCTTGTAGTAGTCTCTTAGGATGCTTTGTATTTCTGCAGTGTCTGTTTTAACTTCTCCTTTTTCATTTCTAATTTTATTGATTTGAGTCCTCTCCCTCTTTTTCTTGATGAGTCTGGCTAATGGTTTATCAATTTTGTTTATCTTCTCAAAGAACAAGCTTTTAGTTTTATTGATCTTTGCTGTTGTTTTCTTTGTTTCTATTTCATTTATTTCTCCTCTGATCTTTATGATTTCTTTTCATTATCATTTGTCTCTCGGTATTTTTTGATTTCCTCTTTGATTACTTCAGTGATCTCTTGGTTATTCAGTAATGTTTTGTTTAGCCTCCATGTGTTTGTGTATTTTACGTTTTTTTCCATATAATTGATTTCTAATTTCATAGTGTTGTGGTCAGAAAAGATGGTTGATATGATTTCAATTTTCTTAAATTTACTGAGGCTTGATTTCTGACCCAAGATGTGATCTACCCTGGAGAGTGTTCTGTGTGCACTTGAGAAGAAAGTGTAATCTGTTGTTTTTGGATGGAATGTCATACAAATATCAATTAAATCTATCTAGTCCACTGTGTCATTTAAAGCTTGTCTTTCCTTATTAATATTCTGATTGGATGATCTGTCCATTGGTGTAAGTGAGGTGTTATTATTGTGTTACTGTCGATTTCCTCTTTTATAGCTGTTAGCAGTTGCCTTATGTATTGAGGTCCTCCTATGTTGGGTGCATATATATTTATAATTGTTATATCTTCTTCTTGGGTTAATCCCTTGACCATTATGTAGTGTCCTTCCTTGTCTCTTGTAACATTCTTTATTTTAAAGTCTATTTTATCTGATATGAGTATTGCTACTCAGGCTTTTTTTTTAAACATCTTTATTCGAGTATACTTGCTTTACAATGTTGTGTTACTTTCTGCTGTATAACAAAGTGAATCAGCTATATGTATACATATATCCCCATATGCCCTCCCTCTTGTGTCTCCCTCCCACCCTCCCTATCCCACCCCTCTATGTGGTCACAAAGCACAAAGCTGATCTCCCTGTGCTATGTACCTGCTTCCCACTAGCTATCTATTTTACGTTTGGTAGTGTATATGTGTCAATGTTATTCTCTCACTTTGTCCTAGCTTACCCTTCCCTCTCCCCGAATCCTCAAGTCCATTCTCTACATCTGCATCTTTATTCCTGTCCTGCTGCTACTTTCATCAGAACCTTTTCTTTTTTTTAGATTCCATATATATGTGTTAGCATATGGTATTTGTTTTTCTCTTTCTGACTTACTTCACTCTGTATGACAGACTCTATGTCCATCCACTAGAGGAGAACAAACTTTACAATACATTCAGTTTGGGAGATACAGAATTTGAGATACTTGTGGTCTAATTGGGTGCTTAATGCAGTATGCAGCTAGTGTACTAGTTGGATAAACAGATGCGTATTACATTATGAATGATCAGTGTTAAAATATATAGCTAACCAATAACAAGATTCATCTAGTCAGTATTAGGAGCTAATAATATATTGAATGTTGGGTTGAATCCAGGTATTACATTTTTTTAAAGCTTTTCATCCTAATTCTATGTGCCATCAGAGCTGGGACCTGGCTGAGGGGCTAGCAGTGTCCTAGGAGCATGAATGGATTAGGAGAAGGCAGAGGAGGGAGGGATGGCCTGTGGAACCCAGACCTCCTGATAGGAGAGAAGTTGATGAAGGCAATGGAATAATGAGATGTAGGCGATGGAATGATGAGATGCTCTTAATGAACTCTTCATCCAAGCTCTAGGTATTTATAATTTTAAAGCAAAATAGTCATAGACATTCATAGCCCCCTCCTTTCTAAGCTTCCATTTTTTTAAATAAGAAAAATACGTAAGAAACCCCAATAATTATGTAATCCCTGATAAATATTTTTCCTTCCAAAATTGGTTGTCTCATTGGTAGGTACTTGATAATGACACATGTTTTATTCTACTCATTTTTGGTATTTTTGAAACCCAAGAATACCATTTTATCCTATTAGGATAAAGAAAATAGATATGATTCATTTAAATTTGCTCCCATTTCCTCAATGTAAATGAAATGTCTATATAAAAAAGCATATTGGTTTGCAAATAACATGTCCTATAATAATATCTGTTTTAAAATTAGATCTGTCTTGGGAACAGACAGACAGGGGTTAGGACTCAGTGCATTCACTGCCGAGGGCCTGGGTTTGATCCCTGGTCAGGGAACTAAGATCCCACAAGCTGCACGGCGCAATTAGGTCTGTCTCAAAGCTTCTCTCAGAGTTAGATCCTCATCAACTTCAGTGGACTCATCAGAGCTGTGAATGAGGACAGAGCAGCAGTTCAAGAGTCTCCCAAACAGACAACCAAGGGAGGAAAATCAAAGGGCTGTACATGTGGACACTTGGGCTTCTCTAGCATCTGTCCTGAATTTCTAGAGTGGAATTATTTTTGTCTTTGTTGCTATTATTGAGATTTTTCTTTGCATTTTGAGAAAAGTGATCCCCTTTTATCCTTTCCTTTACTCCCCTCCTTTCCTTTCCTTCCTCCCTCCCTCTCTCCCTCCTTCCCTCTTCCTTCCTTCCTTCCTTCCTTCTTTTCTTCCTTCCTTCCTCCCTCCTTTTCTCCTTCTGCTTCCAGATGATCCATCCTAGGTGAGACAGGGTGACCTGCACCATGGATAGTAACAAGATTTCTTTACCCCCCTCACTGTTTGATTCTTTCCCCTAGACATAATATTTGGGAGAGCAGGGATTTCATTTTGTATCCTTCATGGATCACAGTCCTGACATACAGCACTGTCTCACAGTATAAGAAGAATTAGTTGGTTGAATGAATAAGGGAATGAATGCCCACCTCTGATCTTGATTCAGAAGCAGCCTTCAAAATAGATAGATGGTGAATGCTCTACTCTGGCCAAACCCAAGTTTTACTTATCTCAAAAAGCCTTTAACTTTTATCTTACCTTCATTTGAACTTCTTTAAGGTGCTTTATAATAGAGAGTTGATGCTTCCAATGTGCATGGAGTTAATCCCATCCTTTCTAGACATGCATCAGCTCTCAAGACAATGAAGCCCTATTTCAGTGAATGGCTTTGTCTACTGTGCTAGCAGCCCTCACCCTTAAAACAAATCAATGCTCCTCTAAAGAGGAGCACTATTTTTCACTGTTAGTCAGGTATATGCATCACTGGCCTGAACATCCTCCTGACTAGAGATTGGTTATAAATGATGACAACTCCTTACAGAAGTGCAGTGAAGCAGCAGGAGGGGAGGGGCTTGTCTCTGCAGCAGTTTTCAGTGGAACATTTGTTCACAAATGTTGTTCCAAACTGGCCACCCTAATTCCCCAAATACCTGCATTTAAAACAGCTGAAAGTGAAAGTTAAAAAAGACATAAATATATTTTTTTAATTTTATTGAAGTACAGTTGCTTTACAATGCTGTGTTAGTTTCTACTGTACAGCAAAGTGATTCAGTTATATATATATATATATTCTATTTCATATTCTTTTCCATTATGGTTTATCACAGGACATTGAATGTGTTCCCTGTGCTGTATAGTAGGACCTTGTTGTTCATCCATCCTATATATAATAGTTTGCATCTGCTAACCCCAAACTCTCAATCCTCCCCTCCCTCACTCCCTTCCCCCTTGGCAACCACAAGTCTGTTCTCTATGTCTGTATGTTTCTGTTTCATAGATATGTTCATTTGTGTCGTATTTTAGGTTCCACATATAAGTGATATCATATGGTATTTGTCTTTCTCTTTCTGACTTACTTCACTTAGTATGATAATCTCTAGGTCAATCCCTGTTCCTGCAGATGGCATTATTTCATTCTAAAAAAACATAAATCTTTCTTCACGCAAGACCATTTGACTCTCTCTGGGTGGATGAGAGGCGAGCCCCAGCTCCAGCACAGAGATTGTGGAATAAGCCAGGAATGTGCCTGACACTGGTGTTCAGACTGAGCCCAGGTCCCTCTGGATTTGTGCTCATGGCCAAGAAGTAGACAATATTCCAAGCAGATAGCTGCCTGGGAATAAAATGCCACCTGTCACAAGTTAAGCAAAAATGCATCTCTCACCTGTCCTTGAAATACATTACTATAGCACAAAGTCAGGAAACACACAAGAGTTACTTTGATTATGAACCCAAGAGAATCTCAACAAGGCCTTTACCACAGTAATGGGATTTATTTGTCCTGAAGCAGAAGGAGTATACTGAACGAAAATATACTTTTTTGGGCAATGAGGAGAGCACTTAAGGATCAAGAATATTATAATCATATGCCTTTTGGCCAAAATTTTATAGTTGATGTGTTGGAGTGAAACCCTAAGGCTGTACCAATCAATCCCCAAAGTCACAAAATAAATAAAAAGCAGCATTCTTTTATTAAACTTTTATAATTGAGAATTTTACCAAGAATGGACAAAGCTTTGAAATCAAGCTTCACATGATTTTTAAAACTTAACTGATGCCTATTTAGCTCTTTGCCTAATTGTAAAATATAACCAATCTATATACAAGGAAAATCTGAACAAAATCATTACCATCTGTGTTTAATGTTTAGAAGGTTGTTTTCCCCTTTATATTTAATTCAGGTTTACAACCTCAAAGATTATTCATTATGAATTTTACCTTTAATGTATTCTTCAGAATTGTGCACCTGTGATACCTAATAAATTTATGTACAATAATAACACAACAATTATATGAAGCTTTTCATCTTTAAAGCATATTATGCAAATTAGGAAATTCATCATTTCCTAATGAGGAAGGTAAATATTGTTATCTCCATTTTACAGGTAGAGAAACTTAAAGAGACAAGTCATGCAAAGGCGTAGTTAGAAGGGAGCTTTAACTTTGTGTATGGGGTAGGGTTATGCAATATTTATATTCTATTTTAAAATTTATAAAACTAAGAGAGCACTAAACTATTATCTTGAAATTTTTCTATACCTGAGTCCCTACCCTTGCCCCAAATGCACACAAATATTCTCCAAATATGGTGTAAAGTTTAAAAATAAATTAGAGATAATTTATCTATATACCAACTCAACTTCCTCATAGTTTTTAAGCAGGTTCTATACTGTAAAAAAAAAAAAAAAAAATTTACTCACTATACTTAGTGGTAAGAGGCCTGACTTGTGCCTTGCTTCTTGCACTTAACCTATCAAATTGTTAAGAATTTTCTTCTTCACGAGTTTTTATGGAAAACTGAGGATTCTTATGTTTTAAGAGGTTGTCTATTGAGACCCATTCCTAATGCAATGATTTGTATTGAGTAACTTCAACGTTCACGGCACTATGCAGCTATTTATACATTCTGTTTTAGTCTCAATATTATTTAAAGCATGTAAACGCAGCTGTTTTCCAGTCATGTCTGCTTATCAACATGTGTCATTCATGTTCACAATGATACTGAATCCATTGTTATGACACTAACATGAATTTACAGAAGATGCCATGACCTGTTGAAATGGTTGTGTTGAGAAACATGGCCTTGGAGCCCAAATTAACATTTAATTGCAAGAAAAGATCACCACTGTCTTAGGAACGAACTCCAGTAAAGAGATTTATGTGCAGGTTTTATCAGAGACTGTTCATCAGAGGGAAAAATACCTATGAGGGAGCAAAGGAAACAGGATTGGGTTGAGGGAGAAGCTGGAATGTAATGCAGTAACAGTAGAGACTAAGGGATGACTTGAAGCTGGGATGGACCTTTAATATTGTTCCAATTCTGGGCAAGGACGCTGGGTCATGTGTCCCCGAATCAACCAGTCATAGGATTCTGGATGCCCCTGTGGCAGAAGCATAATCTGGGTAAGGCAACTTCCTTCAGTCAGAGGGAAACTTCCAGAGAGGAAATCAAAGCTGACCTATCAGTGGCCAACAACATCCTCTACACTAATGCATTAGGTATCAAGGTAAGAAGCAACCTTTGCTCTGATTCCCTAGCCCAGAGACAAAGTCTGGGATCCAGTAACATTCTCATGATGTCTGTGTCAATGCAGCCTTTAAAGTTGTCTGATAAGAGAAGGTGTGAAAAGATTGGGAGGGTGGGCACCCAGAATATATACAGAACACAGGGGAAAACACTTCTACACAAAATGATTGCTAAATCTCTCTCCTCAACACACTGGGAAGATACAGTTAATTTACTGGCCAAAGGAACCATGACCAAGACGTTGATCCCAAAGGGCTGAAGCAGGAAAAAGTTTTTCCACAAAGAGTTACTTTGAAAAAATATTCCCAGAAATTTAAAGCTGAGACAAAAATAATGATCATGTAACATCAAACACAGGGAAAGCAAGACTAAAAATGAAGTCCTGGAGACAGGAGCAAGCAGAAAAAAATTCAGGAGCTGAATGAAATTAAAAATGAACTAGAACAACTGGAGAGAAAAGAATATAACCCTGGCAAAGGGTCATGAACTGTTTCGGAGTATCTTCAGACTAGCCTTATTGGACATTGAGCATAGGTTGTGGTACAGGGTTCGGGCAGAAAGTTATGGGATAGACTTTTATGGAAGAGGACTTGTATGTGCAAAAGAAGGCCCTTACTTGCTGAGCACTCGTCAACCTATACACTTCACCCAGGAACAACATAATGCCAACGATATGAAAAAGAAGGGCAAGTTCAAACACATAATGAGAGAGTAGGGAGGAGAAGTGAAGTGAAGATTGACAATCATCTTGCTGTTTTTATGAAACCATTCTCGTCTCTCATTGAGAAATCTGTAGATGGAATCTGGGTACCTGGATAAAATTAGGATAAACAGCTCTGTTCCTTAATCTCCTAAAGGAAGCAGAACATTCACATCTCATTGATAAGCCTTCTGTCTTTTTCAAGCAGAATACTGATCATGAGGTCAGCAGAGAGATTTCTGCATTTGGTTTTCTTCAAAAATGTTACACCTTTTAAATTGCTTTGATAGAGTATATGCTCTGAAACTTAGTACAAAGAAAGCAATTGCTCAAAGAAGTCGAACTAAAGGATCTGTTACAAGGAGTGTGTAAATGAGTTTTTGGTGGTTTAAAGAGGTCATTCCGTTGGACCTGTTATAGGCTCTTACAGGGCTCAGAGAATTTACTAATGTAAGAAAGTATTTCAAACACTAGTTCCCATTAAATTGATACTTTATTCAGTGCATTTGACCTCTGAGCTTGACAATGGTTCTTTATAAGCGGACCTTAAAGTGCCATCTGTAGCATAAAATATAAGGTATGTGGGTGTTACAAAAGCATGCTGTCTTTGTGTGGGATGGCTCTAGGGGGAGTTCACTACCCACAGGATCTTTTATCTGTGAGTCACAGTTTCTGGCAAGGGCAGTTTCAGAGTTACCTTCAGTAGACATTAACAGTGAAGTAAATGTGTGCTCTTTGTTCGGAGTTTAGTGGACAAGTAGTATATGGCCAAAGTTCCCGGCACAGTTTGTCCCAGTTAGCCCTCTGTTTCTAAGCCTCAGCAAGGAAGCCTGGAACTGAAATAATTGGAGAATATCCTAGTTTTCAGGCACTGCAGAGCAGATAAAGTAGACCACATATATTAAAAATGGACTAAGGTAGCAGATAACACTATTCTTCAAAGATGCAGCAGGTTGGAGGAAATAGTGGATGCAAACTTAAAGCAAATATTCAGTAAGATGCATTTATGGGAATTTTGATTTATTAGGAATAACAAGTTCTTATTATGTAGTGAAAAAATTAATCGAGTCATAAAATTTCATAGCTGGAAGAGGCTTTCAAGATGGCCTTGTTCTCTTTTTCCTAGTAAAGAAACTGAAATGCAAAGAGGTAAATTGATTTGCCCAAGGTATCTCAGCTTGTTAGAGGTTGGCTTGGAACTAGAAAGCAGGTTTTCTAGACCCTTCCAGTCAGGGTCTAGAGCCCTGACTTGACCCCTCACTAGAAGAACTGCCTGTAAGGCTGTAACTAATAAGGGAATCAGGTCTCCAGGTTTGCTTTATCTCAGTCCCAGTCATTGATGAGCACACATGCATTTACTGGGATTGAATCATTACAAACTTAGTAAGAATATATGAAGTTTACAATTTCTTACCAAAGTAAGAACAGATGCTCTTATTGACATAAATTCCCTAAAGTCAGGACCCCCACTGTATCCTCACCTATCCTGTCACTGTGGCAGATTAAAAAGTGCTGACAATTCTCTGACATTCTTCTCATCTGAAGGCAGGGTCTATGTCTCCTTCCATGAGTCCAAGCTGTGCTGTGATTGCTTTGGCCAAGAGAGTATGGCAGAATAACACTATGTCAGGTCTGAGTCCTACCTCAGACAGCTTCTCCCTTGGTCTTTAGAGCCCTGGGCCACTTTATAAGAAGCACAACTACGCAGCTATGTTAGTTTGCCAGGGCTTCTGTAACAAAGTACTACAAACTGGGTGGCTTAAACAACAGAAATTTATTGTCTTACAGTTCTGGAGGCTAGAAGTCCAAAATCAAGATTTAGGCAGTGTCGGTCCCTTTGGAAGGCTGTGAGAGAAAATCTGTCCAGGGCTCTCTCCTTGGCTTATAGGTGGTCACCTTCTTCCTGTGTCTCTTCATATCATCTTCCCTGTATGCGTGTCTGTGTCTGAATTTCCCCTTCGTACAGTGACACCAGTCATATTAGATTAGGGCCCAACCTAATGACCTCATTTTAACTTGATCACCTCTATAAAGACCCTGACATCAAATAAGGTTACATTCTGAGAAAATGGGGTAATTAGGACTTCAACATATGAATTAGGGAGACATAAAACCTGTAACACAAAATCCATAACAACAACTAGAGAGAGATAGTATGGAGAGAGAGGACGTCATTGAGCCCCACCTTTCACCCATCCTCACTAAGAAACCAGGCAGGCATGTGAGGGAAGACATTTTGGACTCTGCAGACCTTTCTAACAGTATATACCAACATGCACTGATATAACAATAGGACTGTTTACTAACATCAGTTAGTATTAACACAATGCTTTTAGCACTAGGTAATCTTGTTCAACTAAAAGCTTATGTGAAAGTCATACTGATAAAAATTGAATGTTTATGGATGAAGTAGGGGCAGGTGGGGATCCTCTATATCAGCATCCTTGTCATACTATCCTGTAGAAAATACTAGAAGACTTCAAATAAACCTCTGGTTTCCACACAGCAGCATTACTAGAGTAAATAGATGCTCTTGCTTGAGCTTTAAGAGGCTCTTTTCCTCCTCTCTAAAGGCTGGCTGACAGACATCACAGGAGAATTATATGCTAACTCCAAAAGAAAATATGGGTGACAATGATTTTGCAAGTGCCTTTATCCAGAGACTCCTGCTTTGAGATTATGGGGCACTTGCAAAATTAATCATCTCAAAGCAGGAGTCTGGATAAAAACTGGATTGGAGAATGTGACTCAGAGCTGAAAACAAAGTGGGGTACTTTTCTCCTCTTGCACTGAAGAAAAGACAGAGGGTCGTAGAGGGCAAGTTCTAAGCTGTCTTATTCACTCATCATGAAGAAGGACAAGCGGGCCAGTCAGGCTGGATGCAGGAAGTAAAAGAAGAAAATGCTAAGGTTGGAGAAGAGATGGATGCCTCTGCCAGAGGAAGAGCTCCTGGCCTCCCTATTGATCCACGACATTCAGGGAAAGGGGAAGTGTGGGGTCTGCTTTCTGCCCTTGACACCGTGGCTCCAGCCTCTGCTAACCTGGCCAAATGGATGTACTGATTCAGACAAGCCTGATTGGTGAGCTCCGCTTCTGGGAGAAAGACTGTATCTATCCCTGTGTGGAGAAGGGGGCAGAAGTATACGTGCTCACACTCTTATCCTCAATGGAAACAGGAAAAATACGAAAAGGAAGGAGAAAATTTCCCCCAAGAGTTTGGCCCCAAGTAGCCTTAAAGGAGAGAATCGGTATTTGTTGAAAAGTGGGATGGATTCTGTTCTTTGTTAGAGGGGTAGGCAGGATTATGGCCCCCAAAGATGCACATGCCTTAATCCTAGAGCCTGTGACTATGTTATATTACATGGCAAAAGCGAAGTAAGGTTACAGATGGAATTAAAGTTGCTCATTAGTTTACTGTAAAAATGGGAGATTATCCTGGGTTATCCAAATGGGTCCTATGTAATCACGGGAGCTCTTAAAAGCAGAAGAGGGAGGCAGAACAGAGCAGGGAGATGGAGAGATGTAACACCCAAGGCTGAAGATGCCAACCTTGAATCTGGAGGAAGGGGGCTCCTATGGGCTGAATTGCACTCCCACCAAAGTTAATTGGTTGAAGTCCTAAGCCCCAGTACCTCAGAACATGACTACATTTGGAGGTAGGACTTTTCGAGAGGTAATTAAGTTAAACGTTGGTCATGAGGATGAGCCCTAATCCAGTATGACTGCTGTCCTCATAAGAGGAGATGAGGACACACACACACACAGAAGGCAGACCGTGTGAACACAGAGGGACAAGGTGCCCATCTACAAGCCAAGGACAGAGGCTGCTGAAGGAATCGATCCTGCCAATACCTCTTCTCAGACATCCAGCCTCCAGAACTGTGAGAAAATAAAACCGTGTTGTTTAGGCCATCCATCTACACTACTTTGTTATGGTAGCCTTGACAGATGAATACAGGGCAATGAGCTGAGGCATAAATGAACTCACCCCAGCCTCACGCCTCCTCCACACCTCACCCTAGACTTATTGCTAAAGGAAGGAAAAGAGGAAGAACCGCCAGCATGCCAAAATTACCCCTTGTGGGGAACAGCTCACAGAACATCAAAATTAGCACCAAAGCTCAAAGAAGTTCACAGAAGCCTCAAATCAGTGAAGTCAAGAGCGTGGGTGGAGGAAGAACACTGACACTATTTCCTGTCATGCCTCAGTGCACTATGTGTATGGAATAAAACACCTGTACTTTCATCTTTTGACTAATATTAAGAAGAAGCTGGGGCTTCCCTGGTGGCGCAGTGGTTGAGAGTCCACCTGCCGATGCAGGGGACACGGGTTCGTGCCCCCGTCCGGGAAGATCCCACATGCCGCAGAGTGGCTGGGCCCGTGAGCCATGGCCGCTGAGCCTGCACGTCCGGAGCCTGTGCTCCACAACGGGAGAGGCCACAGCAGCGAGAGGCCCGCATACCTCAAAAAAAAAAAAAAAAAGAAAGAAAGAAAAAGCTGAGCTATGAATGGGAGTAGGGGATGTGGGATGGGGAATGGGGAAAGAAAAAAAAGAAAATAAAGGTTTTTAAAAAGAAGAAGCTAGAGAGACCTTCGAGACGGCATAGGACTAAGACGTGGAGATCACCTTCCTTCCGACAAATACATCAGAAATACATCTACACGTGGAACAACTCCTACAGAACACCTACTGAACGCTGGCAGAAGACCTCAGACCTCCCAAAAGGCAAGAAACACCCCACTTACCTGGGTAGGGCAAAAGAAAAAAGAAAAAACAGAGACAAAAGGATAGGGATGGGACCTGCACCAGTGGGAGGGAGCTGTGAAGGAGGAAAGGTCTCCACACACTAGGAGCCCCTTCGCGGGCGGAGACTGCGGGAGGCGGAGCGGGGAGCTTCGGAGCCGCGGAGGACAGCACAGCAACAGGGGCGCGGAGGGCAAAGCGGAGAGATTCCCGCACAGAGGATCGGTGCCGACCAGCACTCACCAGCCCGAGAGGCTTGTCTGCTCACCCGCCGGGGCAGGCGTGGCTGGGAGCTGAGGCTTGGGCTTCAGTCGGAGCGCAGGGAGAGGACTGGGGTTGGCGGCGTGAACACAGCCTGCAGGGGGTTAGTGCATCACAGCTAGCCGGGAGGGAGTCCGGGGAAAAGTCTGGAGCTGCCGAAGAGGCAAGAGACCATTGTTGTGGGGAGCATGAGGAGAGGGGATTCAGAGCGCTGCCTAAACGAGCTCCAGAGACGGGCGCAAGCTGTGGTGATCAGCGCGGACCCCAGAGATGGGCATGAAATGCTAAGGCTGCTGCTGCAGCCACCAAGAGGCCTGTGTGCAAGCACAGGTCACTATCCACACCTCCCATCCCAGGAACCTGTGGAGCCTGTCACTGCCAGGGTCCTGTGATCCAGGGACAACTTCTCCGGGAGCACACACGGTGCGCCTCAGGCTCTTGCTACATCATGACGGCCTCTGCCACTGCAGGCTCACCCTGCAATCCATACCCCTCCCTCTCATTGCCTGAGTGAGCCAGAGTCCCCTAATCAGCTGCTCCTTTAACCCTGTCCTGTCTCAGAAAAGAACAGATACCCTCAGGTGACCTACACACAGAGGTGGGGCCAAAACCCAAAGGTGAAACCCAGTAGTGGTGTGAACAAAGAAGAGAAAGGGAAATTTCTCCCAGCAGCCTCAGGAGCAGCAGATTAAATCTCCACAGTCAACTTGATGTACCCTGCATCTCTGGAATACCTGAATAGACAACGAATCATCTCAAAATTGAGGTAGTGGACTTTGGGAGCAACTGTAGACCTGGGGTTTGCTTTCTGCATCTAATTTGTTTCTGTTTTTATGTTTATCTTAGCTTAGTAATTAGAGTTTATTATCATTGGTAGATTTGTTTATTGATTTGGTTGTTCTCTTCCTTTATATATATATTTTTTCCCTTTTCTATTTTTGTAAGTGTATGCTTCTTTTTGTAATTTTGTTGGTATAGCTTTGCTTTTACCATTTCTCCTAGGGTTCTGCCTGTACGTTTTTTTTTTTTGGAGTATAGATTTTAGTGCTTGTTATCACTGGTGGATTTGTTTTTTGGTTTGGTTGCTCTTTTCTATCTTTCTTTTTCTTTCTTTTTTTATTACTTAAAAATATTTTTTACTATTAATAATTATTTTTTTTAATTAATAACTTTATTTTATTTTTTCTTTCTTTCTTTTTTTTTTCCCATTTCTTCTGAGCTGTGTGACTGACAGGGTCTTGGTGCTCCAGCCTGGTGTCAGGCCTGTGCCTCTGAGGTGAGAGAGCTAAGTTCAGGACATTGGTCCATCAGAGAGCTCCTGGCTCCATGTAATATCAAATGGCAAAAGCTCTCCCAGAGATTTCCATCCAATGCTAAGACCCAGCTCCACTCAACGACCACCAAGCTACAGTGCTGGAGACCCTATGCCAAGCAACTAGCAAGACAGGAACACAACCGCATCCATTAGCAGAGAGGCTGCCTAAAATCATAATAAGCTCACAGACACCCAAAAGACACCACCGGACGAGGTCCTCGCCACTAGAAAGACAAGATCAAGCCTCATCCACCAGAACACAGGCACTACTCCCCTCCACCAGGAAGCCTACACAACCCACTGAACCAACCTTAGCCACTGGGGACAGACATCAAAAACAACGGGAACTACGAACCTGCAGCCTGCAAAAAGGTGACCCAAACAGTAAGATAAGCAAAATGAGAAGACAGAGAAATATGCAGTATGTGAAGGAGCAAGGTAAAAACCCACCAGACCAAACAAATGAAGAGGAAGTAGGCAGTCTACCTGAAAAAGAATTCATAACAATGATAATAAAGATGATCCAAAATCTTGAAAATAGAATGGAGAAAATACAAGAAATGTTTAACAAGGACCTAGAAGAAATAGGGAGCAAACAAACAATGATGAACAACACAATAAATGAAATTAAAAATTCTCTAGAAGGAATCAATAGCAGAATAACTGAGGCAGAAGAAAGGATAAGTGACCTGGAAGATAAAATAGTGGAAATAACTACTGCAGAGGAGAATAAAGAAAAAAAGTATGAAAAGAATTGAGGACAGCCTCAGAGACCTCTGGGACAACATTAAACACACCAACATTTGAATTATAGGGGTTCCAGAAGAAGAAGAGAAAAAGAAAGGGACTGAGAAAATATTTGAAGAGATTATAGTTGAAAACTTCCCTAATATGGTAAAGGAAATAGTTATTCAAGTCCAGGAAGCACAGAGAGTCCCATACAGGATAAATCCAAGGAGAAACATGCCAAGACACATATTAATCAAATTGTCAAAAATTAAATACAAAGAAAACATATTAGAAGCAGCAAGGGAAAAGCAACAAATAACATACAAGGGCATCCCCATAAGGTTAACAGCTGATCTTTCGGCAGAAACTCTGCAAGCCAGAAAGGAGTGGCAGGACATATTCAAAGTGTTGAAATGGAAAAAAACTAAAACCAATATTACTCTACCCAGCAAGGATTTCATTCAGATTCTATGGAGAAACTAAAACCTTAACAGAGAAGCAAAAGCTAAGAGAATTCAGCACCACCAAACCAGCTTTATAACAGATGCTAAGGGAACTTCTCTTGGCAGGAAACACAAGAGAAGGAAAAGACCTACAGTAACAAACCCAAAACAATTAAGAAAATGGTAATAGGAACTTACATATCGATAACTACCTTAAATGCAAATGGATTAAACGCTCCAAGCAAAAGACATAGGCTGTCTGAAAGGGTACAAAAACAAGACCTGTATATATGCTGTCTACAAGAGACCCACTTCAGACTTAGGGACACATACAGACTGAAAGTAAGAGAATGAAAAAAAGATATTCCATGCAAATGGAAATCAAAAGAAAGCTGGAGTAGCATTTATCATATCAGACAAAATAGACTTTAAAATAAAGACTATTACAAGAGACACAGAAGGACACTACAGAATGAACAAGGGACAATCAAAGAAGAATATATAACAATTGTAAATATCTATGCACCCAACATAGGAGTACGTCAATACTTAAGGCAAATGCTAATAGCCATGAAAGGGGAAATCGACATGAACACAGTCATAGTAGGGGACTTTAACAACCCACTTTCACCAATGGACAGATCATCCAAAATGAAAATAAATAAGGAGACAGAAGCTTTAAATGACACATTAGTCCAGATAGACTTAACTGATATTTATAGAATATTCCATCCAAAAACAACAGAATACACTTTCTTCTGGAATATTCTCCAGGATAGATCATTACTTGGGTCACATATCAAGCCTTGGTAAATTTAAGAAAATTGAAATCATATCAAGTATCTTTTCTGACTACAGCGCTATGAGACTAGATACAAATTAAAGGAAAAAATCTGTAAAAAATACAAACACATAGAGGCAAAACAATACACTACTAAATAACCAACAGATCACTGAAAAAATTAAAGAGGAAATCAAAAATACCTAGAAACAAATGACAATGAAAACATGACAACTCAAAACGGATGGGAGGCAGCGAAAGCAGTTCTAAGAGGGAAGTTTAGAGCAATACAATCCTACCTCAAGAAAAAAGAAACATCTCAAATAAACAACCTAACCTTACAGTTAAAGCAATTAGAGGAAGAAGAACAAAAAAACCCCCAAAGTTAGCAGAAGGAAAGAAATCATAAAGATTTCTTCATCAGAAATTGATGAAAAAGAAATGAAGGAAACAATAGCAAAGGTCAATAAAACTAAAAGTTGGTTCTTTGAGAAGATAAACAGTATTAATAAACTATTAGCCAGACTCATCCAGAAAAAAAGGGAGAAGACTCAAATCAGTAGAATCAGAAATGAAAAAGGAGAAGTAACAACTGACACTGAAAAAATATAAAAAATATTGAGAGACTACTACAAGCAACTCTATGCAAATAAAATGGACAACCTGGAAGAAATGGACAAATTCTTACTAAAGCACAACCTTCTGAATCTGATCCAGGAAGAAATAGAAAATATAAACATCAATCACAAGCACTAAAATTGAGACTGTGATTAAAAACCTTCCAACAAACAAAAGCCCATGACCAGATGGCTTCACAGGCGAATTCTATCAAACATTTAGAGAACAGCTAACACCTATCCTTCTCAAACTCTTCCAAAATATAGCAGAGGGAGGAACACTCCCAAACTCATTCTACAAGGCCACCATCACCCTGATACCAAAACCAGACAAAGATGTCACAAAGAAAGAAAACTACAGGCCAATATCACTGATGAACATAGATGCAAAAATCCTCAACAAAATACTAGCAAAAGGAATCCAACAGCACATTAAAAGGATCATATACCATGATCAAGTGGGGTTTATCACAGGAATGCGAGGATTCTTCAATATACGCAAATCAGTCAATGTGATAAACCATGTTAACAAATTGAAGGAGAAAAACCGTATGATCATCTCAATAGATGCAGAAAAATCTTTCGACAAAATTCAGCACGCATTTATACAAAGTACGCATAGAGGGAACTTAACTCAACATAATAATGGCCATATATAACAAACCCACAGCCAACATCATTCTCAATGCTGAAAAACTGAAACCATTTTCACTAGGATCAGGAACAAGACAAGGTTGTCCACTCTCACCATTATTATTCAACATAGTTTTGGATGTTTTAGCCACAGCAATCAGAGAAGAAAAATAAATAAAAGGAATCCGAATCGGAAAAGAAGAAGTGAAGCTGTCACTGTTTGCAGATGACATGATACTATACACAGAGAATCCTAAAATGCTACCAGAAAACTACTAGAGCTAATCAATGAATTTGGTAAAGTAGCAGGATACAAAACTAATGCACAGAAATCTCTTTCATTCCTTTACACTAATGATGAAAAATCTGAAAGAGAAATTAAGGAAACACTCCCATTTACAACTGCAACAAAAAGAATAAAATACCAAAGAATAAACCTACCTAAGGAGACAAAAGACCTGTATGCAGAAAACTATGAGACACCGATGAAAGAAATTAAAGATGAAGCAAACAGATGGAGAGATATACCATGTTCTTGGATTGGAAGAATCAACATTGTGAAAATGACTATACGACCCAGAGCAATCTACAGATCCAATGCAATCCCTATCAAACTACCAATGGCATTTTTCACAGAACTAGAACAAAAAATTCCACAATTTGTATGGAAACACAAAAGACCCCGAATAGCCAAGCAATCTTGTGAAAGCAAAACAGAGCTAGAGGAATCAGGCTCCTGGACTTCAGACTATACTACAAAGCTACAGTAATCAAGACAGTATGGTACTGGCACAAAAACAGAAATATAGATCAATGGATCAGGATATAAAGCCCAGAGATAAACCCAGGCACATATGGTCACCTTATTTTTGATAAAGGAGGCAAGAGTATACAATGGAGAAAAGACAACCTCTTCAATAAGTGGTGCTGGGAAAACTGGACAACTACATGTAAAAGAATGAAATTAGAACACTCCCTAACATCACACACAAAAATAAACTCAAAATGGAGTAAAGACCTAAATGCAAGGCCAGACACTATCAAACTCTTAGAGGAAAACATAGGCAGAATACTCTATGACATAAATCACAGCAAGATCCTTTTTGACCCACCTCCTAGAGAAATGGAAATAAAAACAAAAATAAACAAATGGGACCTAATGAAGCTTAAAAGCTTTTGCACAGCAAAGGAAGCTATAAGCAAGACAAAAAGACAACCCTCAGAATGGGAGAAAATATTTGTAAATGAAGCAACTGACAAAGGATTAATCTCCAAAATTTACAAGCTGCTCATGCCGCTCACTATCAATAAAACAAACAACCCAATCCAAAAATGGGCAGAAGACCTAATAGACATTTCTCCAAAGAAGATACAGATTGCCAACAGACACATGAAAGAATGCTCAACATCATTAATCATTAGAGAAATGCAAATCAAAACTACAATGAGATATCATCTCACACTGGTCAGAATGGCCATCATCAAAAAATCTACAAACAATAAATGCTGGATAGGGTGTGGAAAAAGGGAACCCTCTTGCACTGTTGGGGGGAATGTAAATTGATACAGCCACTATGGAGAAGAGTATGGATGTTTCTTAAAATACTAAAAATAGAACTACCAGACGACCCAGCAATCCCACTAGTGGGCACATACCATGAGAAAACCATAATTCAAAAAGAGTCATGTACCACAATGTTCATTGCAGCACTACTTACAATAGTCAGGACGTTGAAGCAACCTAAGTGTCCATTGACAGATCAATGGATAAAGAAGATGTGGCACATATATACAGTGGAATATTACTCAGCCATAAAAAGAAATGCAACTGAGTTATTTGTAGTGAGGTGGAGGGACCTAGTAGCTGTCATCCAGAGTGAAGTCAGTCAGAAAGAGAAAAACAAATACCATATGTTAACACATATATATGCAGTCAAAAAAAAAAAAAAACGGTTCTGAAGAACCTAGGGGCAGCACAGCAATGAAGACAGAGATGTAGAGAATGGACTTGAGGATGCAGGGAGTGGGAAGGGTAAGCTGGGACGAAGTGAGAGAGTGGCATGGACATATATATACTACCCAATGTAAAATAGATAGCTAGTGGGAAGCAGCTGCATAGCCCAGGGAGATCAGCTCGGTGCTTTGTAACGACCTAGAGCGGTGGGATAGGGAATGTGAGAGGGAGATGCAAGAGGGAGAAGATATGCGGATACATGTATATGTATAGGTGATTCACTTTGTTATAAAGCAGAATCTAAGACACCATAGTGAAGCAATTATACTCCAATCAATTTGTTAAAAAAAAAAAATCAAGGGTGATGGTACTGAGGTAAGAAGTGCTTGTCATGTTGGATGAGCCCCAAAAGGACATTACTGTTGAAAAAATGTGAGAAAGGTAATAATGATAAGAAATAAAATTGGAGTTCGTGTCAGCCAGTGGCCAAACCTGTTAGATGTTTGTGGGCCAAAGAATAGAATTTTGCTCTAAGTATGATGGGAAGCCATTGGGTTTTGAGCATGAGTAACATGTTCAGTTTGATATGTCAAAAAGATAGCTCTGGGAAACCACCAAGGAAAGGAAAAGACAACCTACGGACTAGCAGAAAATATTTGCAAATGTTGCTACCGACCAAGGATTCATTTCCAAAATGTACAAACAGCTCATACAGCTTAATATCAAAAAAACACAAACAACCCAGTCAAAAAATGGGCAGAAGACCTAAAAAAACATTTCTCCAAAGTAGACATATAGATGCCCAATAGGCCCATGAAAAGAAGCTCAACACTGCTAATTATTACATAAATGCAAATCAAAACTACACAGAGGTACCACCTCATTCTGATCAGAATGGACATCATTAAAATGTCTACAAGTAATAAATGCTGGAAAGGGTGTGGAGAAAAGGGAACCCTCCTACGCTGTTGGTGGGAATGTAACTTGGTGCACCCACTGTGGAGAAAAGTATGGAGGTTCCTTAAAAAAACTAAAAACAGAGCTATCATATGATCCAGCAATCCCACTCCTGACTATATATCTGAAAAAAATGAAAACTTTAAATAGAGAAGATACATGCACCCCAACATTCATAGCAGCACTCTTAACAATAGCCAAGACATGGAAGCAACCTATGTGTGTATCAACAGATGAATGGATAAATAAGATGTGGTATATATGCACAATGGAATATTACACAGCCATAAAAAAGAATGAAATAATGCCATTTGCAGCAACATGGAAGGACCTAGAGATATGATATTAAATGAAATACCAAACAGAGAAAGACAAATATCATATGATGTCACTTATATGTGGAATTAAAAAAATGATATAAATGAACTTATTTACAAAACAGAAATAGACTCACAGACATAGAAAACAAACCTATGGTTACCAAAGGGGATAGCGGTGGATGTGGGGGGAGACATTAGGAATTTGGGTTTAATATAGTCACACTACTGTATATAAAATAGATAAACAACAAGGACCTACTGTATAGCACAAGGAACTATATACAATATCCTATAGTAACCTATAATGGAAAATTATACATACATACAACATATATATTTTTAACTTAAATATAGTTTAATGTGATTTTATTATGTTTAAAAATATTGTTCTGGGAAGGGTCCGTAAGCTTCACAAAATTGCCAGGAGTCCACAGCAGGAAAAAAAAACTCAACAACGCCTTTGTCTGGCATATTCCAGACAGGCCGCTCCACCAGCCGGGTCCTGGAGGGAAGACCACAAAGACTGGAGCTGCCCCTGACTCTTCAGTTATATGTAACTTCAGTTATATGTATAATTGAATCACTTTGCTCTATACCTGAAACTAATACAACATTGTAAATTAACTATACTTCAATTTTAAAAATGGTTAAACAAAAGATAGCTCTGGATGTTATATTTAGAATATATGGGGGCACTAGAAGCAGGGAGCATTTAAGAGGCTTCTGTACTAGTTCAGACTTGAGATGACGATGGTGTGTGGAAGATGGAGTGATGGAGGTGATAAGGCATGGGGGGATTTGGAATCTAACCCCTTCTTTCCCAAAGGCTACCTTTTGGAAGCCTCCTTCTTCCAGGTCAGGTTTGTCTGCCAGGTCTTTTGCTCTGCCAGACTGTGGCTGAGCTGTAGTCCAGCAACTGCTTTTGCTTTCTGAGTTGGTGCCACTGACCTAGAACTTTTGTTCCTTGGTTCACTGCTCCATTTTCCTGGACTTCCTAAGAAAATGTGCATGAAAAAACTTGTCAGATTAATCTTCAGTCTGAGGTTTATGTGTCACCACATTTAATTGATAGTTTGGGTTTTGTACAAAATTCATGAAAATAATTTCCCTCAAGGCTTTGAGTGTATTTGTCCATTGACTTCAATATTTGATGTTGCTTGTCCTTGACAACCTTATTTTCTCTACTTTCTAAAGGTTGTTTATCTTCATCATTTCTTCTTCCTGAAATGATTCAGACATTTCACAGTGATGTATCTGGTAGTAGGTCTTCATTCAGTGATTCATGAACTGGGCAACTGGTGGACCCTTTTAATCTGAAGACTTTTGTCCTCACTTAATTCTGGGAACCTCACTTACATTATTTCTTTGCTACTTCCTGTCTTGTGTTTCTTATATCATCTTTTTGGAACTGCATGTTTGATATCGAGACATTTTATTGATCTTCTAAAACTTCATATTTCTTCTTTCTTTTCCTCTTTGGCCATTGTGCCATGCTGGCAAATGCTGGATCACAGCTTTTTTTGTCCTGCTTCATCAACCAGTATCCGTATATTAGGTATATATTAGTTTTATATTGTAGTTATGACCAACTACCCTGAAGATAGTAGCTTAAAACAGCACAACTTTGTTATTTTACAGTTCTAGAGGCCAGAAGTCCACTGCACATTTCACAGCACTAAAATCAAGGTGTCACTAGGGTTTCCTTCTTTTCTGAAAGCTTGAGAGGAGAATCCGTTTCCTTGCTTTTTGCAGCTTCTAGAGGCTGTTTGCATTTGTTGGCTCATGACCCCTTTCCTACATCTTCAAAACCAGCAGTGTTACATTTTTCTCTCCAGCCCTGCACCCTCCTCCCAGCCCCACTTCTGTCTCTGTCCAAAGCCAAGAAAAGTTCTTTGCTTTCAAGGACTCATGTGATTAGATTGGGCCTACCTGAATAATCCAGAGTAGTCTCTCTATCTCAAGATCTCTAACCTTAATCATACTGGCAAAATACCTTCTGCCATGTAAGGTAACATATCCACAGGTTCTGGGGATTGAAGTGTGGACATCATTGTGGGACATTATTCTACCTATTATAAAACGTCTCCTAGAAATGTATTGGACTCTGTGTCTGCTGTTAACCCCCTTCTATTTTATTCATGACTATTGGCATGTAAAACATTTTATATTATCTTGTGATCATTTTACTGTGGTTCTGGGAAGAAGAGGTAAATAGATGAGCTAAGTGTGGCATCTTGAATCAGAAGCCTTTCCCCAGGAGTTTCTACTGTGTATTACTTAAAAAACATCATATAGGAGCTTAGGTATAGGGACAATGAAACAAAACTTTTTGTAAAAATTTGTGAATGTACTTTGTATTTTCAAAACTATTATTTGCATTATTCTTTTTATTGTTCTCTGAGTTTCAACTTTATTATACGTGAAATTACTTTATTTAATCTACTTAGTTATAATTAATACTATCACTTGGGCCTGACTCTTATCAAGCCTTCTTGTATATTTTTAACATTTTAAAGTATTCTGTACATATCTGAGTGTTGATACACTTTTTTTTTTGTATTTGTGTGTGTGTTTGTGTGTGAATCTGTATATTTTTAGGGGGAAGTCGTATGTTAAAGTGGTACCAATTATTTTGCTAGAGATATAAAACTTTCTTTCAAAATGACTTTTAAATTTAGAATGAAATTTGTCATAAAATATTTAGTCCAACCTTATAGTTTATTTTAAATTTTAGAAAGTTCTTACTGCCTTTTAATTTCTTATCAGAAATGATGCGTTTTCTGTAACTCACTAAAACTTCAAGAACTCTATTATTCTTACTAGAAACCATAATTTTCCTAACTGTATTCCACAGAACACTAGACTATTGTGATATTTAGTTGCTCTTAGTACAGAGAAAGTGTGTTCTGTGGGCAAACAATTTGGGAAAATGACTCATTCAAGTACATTTCCCTCCTGAATATTTACAGAGTGCATTAGGAGAGATTTTACAGCAAAACAAAACAAACACATTTTAAAAAATCTTTGATCAACCTAAAATATTCTCAATATATTTGATCATAAAACAATTTTTGATTTAAATTTGAGGATGACTCCTTAACAGCTCTTGTGAAACTGTATCTCAGAAACATAGTTTGAAAGTGCTGTTGTAGCCTATTCCTCTAGTTGTTTTGTGCTAAATAATTTGACTCTATCATATACAAATGCAATTCAGGGAATGACTGGGACACAGTTTTAAAGTTGAGAGGGAATTAGATGCTGTGCTGGAGACATGTGACTAGGTCTTCTGTTGTCTTTACCTTGTTCTTTCATGACACCCATGGGATGGTATCAGTTTCCAGAGTTGTCCATCTAAAAGCTCAGCATGGACCTCCACAAGTTTTCCAGAATTACTCTGTGGCCACCAGCCCAGAATTCCTCTTTATTTTCCTCTTCTCTTCTAAGGAATGCTGGTGTAACATTGAGGTAAAAGAAAGAGCAGAAGAATGTAAGAAGGCACAAAATACTCTCTTCTCATCTGTAGATACCACTTCCTTTAACTAAGTGAGAGGACCAGCCATCCTCTCTCTCAGGCAATGTGAAAATGGCTCAAAACCAGTTAATTGGGTACTTATTTGTACCTTTTGATGCTTCAGAAAATATTTCAGGAAATTTTCAAAAATACTTAAATTACAACAATATAATGTTAAAATGAATATTATTGTGACCTACAGATTTACCATGATTGGGCCATAGTTTAGTGCTTTTCCGTAAACCAGTTGCAAACAAGGAATCCTTTTCACTTAACAAGAGTCACAGTATCCCCTGGATAAAACAAATCAATTTCTTAAGAGAATTACAACTATTCTTTAAACTAGGATCAGGCAGAATTTTATCCTGAGGCTGTGTAAAGAGAACTCTTTTGTGATTTAATCAACAGCATTCTCACAATTCAACAAATTTCTTAGGGATCTTTTTTATAACACTCAATAAAGCTGATGTTACCACACCTAAACATAATTTAGTAACAACAATTCTTTATGTATATGTGCAGGGGGGAGGTATGGTGTAATTCAGTGCTAATTAGGTATCCATCTCTTGGCTGACCTTGAAGACAGTAGAATTCCCAGTACCTAAGCCATTGCCCTGAACATAGCAGGTAACAACAAATCTTTGTTCAAGGTGATAATTTTGTTATCATGTTTAATACATGTTCCCATGATAACATGTATTGTAAAATGCATAGGAATGGTTCTCCTGCTTATACAGGGCTTACCCTAGCATCTTGTTATAGGGAAAAATTCAAATATGCTGCCCTCATTCCTACACCCATGGTAATGCAGCAAAATGATGTCTTCTAACCCGGGCACGGTCAGAAAGATTGCTCCTCAAGCTCAGCCAGCCCATATTTCATAATATCCATTCCCAAAGCACAAAGTTGATCTTTCAAATATCTCTTTAACATGTCTATAGAATTACCCACAAGGCTTAGTTCTACCCATTGCTAACAGATATAATACTCCTGTGGGGTAGGAAGTTACCCATAAAGAAATTAAGATTCAGGATGGTTGAGCCCATTGATCCAGTTCATTGAGTCTAGCAAGTGGCAGCTGGAATTGAACTCTGGTCTGTCTGACTTCGCATTTCATAATTTTAACCACTGCCATGTGCTAAGAGAGCTCCTGTAGGGCTTGAACTATATGTTTCCTTCCAAAGAAAGAGCAGGAAAGGGCACCAAAGACAGAAGGAGCCATAACAACCTCATAGTCAATTATTCTGGAAATTCAGATATTTAAAATCTGCTCTGATGCTCCCAGGTCTCAAACCTTATCTCCGCTGTCTTGTGGGCTGGCCTTTCTCAATGCCAACCTTTGTTTTTGTCTGATGTAACTTTTGACTTCCTTTCATTTGGTTTGTGTGCTCTCAAGTGGTATTTAAGTTGACAGCCAGGTCCTCAGTCTTCTTCTCAAGGGATTATAGGTGTCAAACTACTTTCATCTTTGTCCGTGCCTTTTTTTAAGTGATAAAGGATCAAGAAGGCTCTCCATCGTCCTCTCTCCCCTGTAGTCCCCTGGCATTCTCAGTGAAATGTTAGTTGGAAAACTGCACTCCTACAGTGGTGGTGAGATAATTGAAATTCAGTGCAGCAGGGAGGAAATCAGTTCTGGAGGCCTATTATTTTGCAGATTCTTTGTTAGGATTTTGACCTTAGGTCTGTACTAGCCAAGATGGGGAGAGTTAGAAGAGGGGAACACAGTCCCCTGGAATGTTTTGAATTGAGATAATCACATCCCAAATTCTTAGGCCTGAGATGGCCTGCTTACCTTGCATACATCCCTCTGGGTTGCTGTTCTCTAGATGTTCTTTTTGATGTCAAGTCCTTCTGCAAAACACCTTTAGCAAACAGCATTTGAGAGTTAGATACGTAGTATTCATATTAATTTGAAAGTGTATCAAATACAGTTTCTTTTTAACTCTAAGCAGGCCGACATAACTGTTTCTTACACGATTTCCTCAGGCATACATGGTACCAGGATGTATTTGTCAGTGAAGTCAATCTATCCTTTTTTCATGGGAAATCTGGCTTTAAAAGAATGTTCTCTTCTGACAAGCGTAAGACTGACACTAGCCAGGAAGAGAAAGTGTAATTTTAAAGTCTAATTTTCTGATGCATTGAATACAGTAGACATAGAAAGGAGCCCAAACTCACAATGTTATAAGATTTTGAAGAATATGAAAGGTAAAAGGACATTGTTAATCTTCTTTGTATCTGTATATGATAGCCCTGGGACAGTGAAAGAATCATAAAAAGAAAGGAAATGAGGAAAAGAGTTCTGCAGTGTAAACTGATAAGCTTGTAAAACGTATGAGGTATAAGTGAAGTATCAGTTCCTTCTTCCCAAATTTAAATTTTTGTTTGTTTGGGTCTTTTTTTTTTTTGGGCTACAGTTAACTTTCATAAAAAGAGTGATAAATGATATGTAATAGAAGGTGGTTTTTAATAAGGGGAAAATACTTGTGTCACCAGTGACAGAAATAAATTTAATATAGAATAATAATGTATTAATAGGTACATATTATATGTAATGGAGAGGCATTAATATATAAAAAGGCTTTCTGACATTTGTGTTACTTCGTTATCTGCAAAATTAGGAATCAAGAATCTGATAGTCAGATGGCTAAAGTTCCTTGAAATTACTCAGGAGGTGCTGAGGCAACCAGGACATTTTGTTTTTTATTTGTTTATTTTTTTCACAACTTTTTTGGAGTATAATTGTTTTACAATGTTGTGTTAGTTTCTGCTGTACAACAAAGTGAATCAGCTATATGCATACATATATCCCCATATCCCCTCCCTCTTGAGCCTCCCTCCCATCCTCCCTATCCCACCCCTCTAGGTCTTCACAAAGCATCGAGTTGATCTCCCAACCAAGACATTTTGATGCACAATGTCGAACATTCAATTTAAAAATTACCAATAATACCAAGGAACAGGACAAAGAGAAAGACCAGATAATAAATATAAATGAATTCAGACAATCCAATTTATCACAGCTGATAAGACACAGCTAAAAAAAGGAATTAGTGAACTTGAGGGTATGTCAATAGAAAATATTTGGACTGAAACATGGAAACTAATTAATGGAAAATATACACAAGGGAATTAAGGAAAAATGAAACATAGTGAAAAGATCATCAGAAAAAGGTCATACATGTAATTGGAGTTCCAGAAGCGAGAAAGAGTTTGAAGGAAGAAGCATTATTTGAAGAGACAGTGGATCAGAGTACTTCAAAATGGACAGAGCAATTAGGCCAGAAATTCAAGAAGGGTTAGGAACCTTAAGCAAGATAAATCAAAAGTAAATCCTACTTAGATGCATCATAGTAAAAACACTAATTAAAAAAAAGATAAAATCTTATAAGCTACCAGATAACAATAAATCAGAGCAAAACCAACACTGATAGCAACAGAAAAAAACAGAAGCTAGTGGACAATAGAATGACACCTCTACCATGTCAAAAAAGACCAAAAAAAAACCCCCCAAACCTCCACTGCCAAACTAAAATGCTACACTTTGTGAAACTAACCTTCAAAAAATAAGGTAATCCAAGGTAAAATAGCTAGTGGGAACCAGCCAGCACAGGGAGCTACAGTTAACTTTCATAAAAAGAGTGATAAATGATATGTAATAGAAGGTGGTTTTTAATAAGGGGAAAATACTTGTGTCACCAGTGACAGAAATAAATTTAATATAGAATAATAATGTATTAATAGGTACATATAATATGTAATGGAGAGGCATTAATATATAAAAAGGCTTTCTGACATTTGTGTTACTTCGTTATCTGCAAAATTAGGAATCAAGAATCTGATAGTCAGATGGCTAAAGTTCCTTGAAATTACTCAGGAGGTGCTGAGGCAACCAGGACATTTTGTTTTTTATTTGTTTATTTTTTTCACAACTTTTTTGGAGTATAATTGTTTTACAATGTTGTGTTAGTTTCTGCTGTACAACAAAGTGAATCAGCTATATGCATACATATATCCCCATATCCCCTCCCTCTTGAGCCTCCCTCCCATCCTCCCTATCCCACCCCTCTAGGTCTTCACAAAGCATCGAGTTGATCTCCCAACCAAGACATTTTGATGCACAATGTCGAACATTCAATTTAAAAATTACCAATAATACCAAGGAACAGGACAAAGAGAAAGACCAGATAATAAATATAAATGAATTCAGACAATCCAATTTATCACAGCTGATAAGACACAGCTAAAAAAAGGAATTAGTGAACTTGAGGGTATGTCAATAGAAAATATTTGGACTGAAACATGGAAACTAATTAATGGAAAATATACACAAGGGAATTAAGGAAAAATGAAACATAGTGAAAAGATCATCAGAAAAAGGTCATACATGTAATTGGAGTTCCAGAAGCGAGAAAGAGTTTGAAGGAAGAAGCATTATTTGAAGAGACAGTGGATCAGAGTACTTCAAAATGGACAGAGCAATTAGGCCAGAAATTCAAGAAGGGTTAGGAACCTTAAGCAAGATAAATCAAAAGTAAATCCTACTTAGATGCATCATAGTAAAAACACTAATTAAAAAAAAGATAAAATCTTATAAGCTACCAGATAACAATAAATCAGAGCAAAACCAACACTGATAGCAACAGAAAAAAACAGAAGCTAGTGGACAATAGAATGACACCTCTACCATGTCAAAAAAGACCAAAAAAAAACCCCCCAAACCTCCACTGCCAAACTAAAATGCTACACTTTGTGAAACTAACCTTCAAAAAATAAGGTAATCCAAGGTAAAATAGCTAGTGGGAACCAGCCACATAGCACAGGGAGATCAGCTCAGTGCTTTGTGACCACCTAGAGGGGTGGGATAGGGAGGGTGGGAGGGAGACGCAAGAGGGAGGAGATATGGGGATATATGTATATGTATAGCTGATTCACTTTGTTATAAAGCAGAAACCAACACACCATTGTAAAGCAATGATACGTCAATAAAGATATTAAAAAAAAATAAGGTAATCAATAATGAAAGAAACGGAAAGAAGTTAAAGAAACATCAAAAGGAATTTTTTCAGTAGAAAGAAAATAATCTTAAATCATAGAGAAGAATTGCAGGAAAAAAAGAAAGAATACTAGAAAGTGTAAATATGCAGGTAAGTATAAAAGATCATTTACTATGTAAAGACTAATAACAAGGCTTGTAGAATCAAATATATATGTAGAATTAAAATGCACGGCAACTATAACATAAAAGATGAGAGGAGAATAAAAGGACTTTAAAGTTTGAAGTTCCAAGTATTATCATAAAGTGAAAAAATACTAATTTGTATTCAATGTTAATAAGTTAAGGATGAATGTTTTAACCTCAAGGATAACTTTTAAGAGAAAAACCAAAGAACACAGAACTAAAAATTATAAAATAAGAATAAACAGAACAATAAAAAATACTTGAGGAGCAGTGGTTCCAGAGACAGTTAAGTAGCCGGTATCAGATTCATCCTTTCCCATAAACTGCCATTATAACTGTGTAAATATATGTATAACAACTCTTTCGGGCAGTGGACAGCAACCAATATGGGACTATGAATTTTGAAAGATGGAAAGCACATAATATGAGCTCATATTCACCTGGGATATCTCCCTGAGAATATTTCCAAGTATGGCCCAGGAAGATAGAGCCCAAGTAGAGAGTGGTGGTATCACTGAATACAAGAAACAGAAATCTGATTTGGGGCTGATTAGGTAGGGTTTGGGGCACAGGGTAATGCAGAGAAAAGATCCATTGAGAAGAAATCCCAAAATTTCCTTAAAATTACACCTTGCGTCCTTTTTCTCTCCTAAGCTACAGATGTGCGGGGCAAAAGGCTTTAATAGACACGTTCACAAAAAAATATATCCAAACAGCCAATATATTATGCACTGTCATCTCATTACTCATCAGGGAAATGAAAATAAAAATCACAAAGCATAATTCCCTGGTGGTCTAGTGGTTAAGACTTCGCCTTCCAATGCAGGGAATGCGGGTGTGATCCCTGGTCAAAGAGCTAAGATCCCACGTGCCTCATGGCCAAAAAACCAAAATATAAAAAAAGAGAAGCAGTAATGTAACAAATTCAATAAAGACTTTAGAAATGGTCCACATAAAAAAAAAACTTAAAAAAAAATTAAAATCACAAGGAAATATCTCACATATTCACCAAGCTAGCTAAAACTTTAAAGATTGATAACACTGACAAAGCAAAGTATTGGTGAGGATTTGGAACACCTGAAGCTCTCATATACCACTAGTGGATGGGTAAATTGGTACAACCATTTTAGAAAGCTACTTGGCAAACATACCCACCGTAAGAAATGATCTAAAGGCTTTTCTGCATTGTCATTTGTCAATCAATGCCTATTTCTAGGATTCTTTAAGGGAATTCATTTAGTTTTACAGTACAAGCAATGTTGCAATAAGAAAAATGAGTTTTCTGCCACACATAATAAAACAAATAAGTTCATCTATTTAAAGGAATGATAAGAAAAGGAAAGAAAAAAGAGAGAGTCCACTAGTTTAATTTCTCTGAATTAAGAAGGGTGATGGTGAAAAGTGTCATAAGTCTCAAATCAGTAAGTACACAAGTACGTATATGACAAATACAGATATAAGTACAACAAAGATTACCAGACGGCACAAGACAGTTCCATGCTCCAAAGGAACTCAAATTTATTGTCATTTAACTTGAAAAAGAGTGATTCATTTTTTAAAAAAATTTTTGTTAACATCTTTATTGGAGTATAATTGCTTTACATCGGTGTGTTGGTTTCTGCTTTATAACAAAGTGGATCAGCTATACATATACATATATCCCCACATCCCTTCCCTCTTGCATCTTCCTCCCACCCTCCCTATCCCACTCCTCTAGGTGGTCACAAAGCACAGAGCTGATCTCCCTGTGCTATGCGGCTGCTTCCCATTAGCTATCTCTTTTATATTAGTTAGTGTATATATGTCAATGTCACTCTCTCACTTTTTACCATCTTACACTACCCCCTCCACATGTCCTCAAGTCCATTCTCTACATCAGTGACTTTATTCCTATCCTGTCCCTAGGTTCTTCAGAAACATTTTTTTTTTTTTTACATTCCATATATGTGTGTTAGCATGTGGTATTTGTTTTTCTCTTTCTGACTTACTTCACTCTGGATGCCAGTCTCTAGGTCCATCCACCTCACTACAAATAACTTAGTTTCATTTTTTTTTATGGCTGAGTAATATTCCATTGTATATATGTGCCACATCTTCTTTATCTATTCATCTGTCGATGGACACTTAGGTTGCTTCCATGTCCTGGCTATTGAAAATAGTGCTGCAATGAACAATGTGGTACATGACTCTTTTAGAATTATAGATTTCTCAGGGTATATGCCCAGTAGTGGGATTCCTGAGTCATAGGGTAGTTCTATTTTAAGATTTTTAAGGAACCTCCATACTGCTCTCCATAGTGGCTGTATCAATTTACATTCCCACCAACAGTACAAGAGGGTTTTCTTTTCTCCACACCCTCTCCAGCACTTATTGTTTGTAGATTTTCTAATGGTGGCCATTCTGACTGGTGGAGGTGATACCTCATTGTAGTTTTGATTTGCATTTCTCTAATGATTAGTGACGTTGAGCATCCTTTCATGTGTTTCCTGGCAATCTGTATATCTTCTTTGGAGTAATGTCTATTTACTTTTTGGATTTTTGGATTTTTGGATTGGGGTTGTTTGTTTTTTTGATATTCAGCTTCATGAGCTGATTGTATATTTTAGAGATTAATCCTTTGTCACTTGCTTCAATCGCAAATATTTTCTCCATTCTGAGGGCTGTCTTTTCGTCTTCTTTATGTTTTTAGTTGCTGTGCAAAAGCTTCTAAGTTTCATTAGTTGCCATTAGCTTACTTTAGTTTTTATTTCCATTTCTCTAGGAGGTGGGTCAAAAAGGATCTTGCTGTGATTTATGTCATAGAGTGTTCCACCTATGTTTTCCTCTAAGAGTTTTATAGTGTCTGTGCTTACATTTAGGTCTTTAATCCATTTGGAGTTTATTTTTGTGTATGGTGTTAGGGAGTGCTCTAATTTCATTCTTTTACATGTAGCTGTCAAGTTTTCCCAGCACCACTTATTGAAGAGGCTGTGTTTCTCCATTGTATATTCTTGCCTCCTTTATCAAAGACAAGGTGACCATATGTGCATGGGTTTATCTCTGGGCTTTCTTTCCTGTTCCACTGAACTATATTTCTGTTTTTGTGCCAGTACCATACTGTCTTGATTACTGTAGCTTTGTAGTATAGTCTGAAGTCAGGGAGCATGATTCCCCCAGCACCGTTTTTCTTTCTCAAGATTGTTTGGCTCTTCAGGTCTTTTTGTTTCCATACAAATTGTGGAATTTTTTGTTCTACTTCTGTGAAAAATGCCATTGGTAGTTTGATAGGGATTGCATTGAATCTGTAGATTGTTTTGGGTAGTACAGTCATTTTACAATGCTGATTCTTCCAATCCAAGAACATGGTATATCTCTCCAACCGTTTGTATCATCTTTACTTTCTTTCATCAGTGTCTTATAGTTTTCTGCATACAGGTCTTTTGTCACCTTAGGTAGGTTTTAATTTTTAATTTAATTAATTTATTTTTTATACAGCAGGTTCTTATTAGTCATCCATTTTATACACATCAATGTATACATGTGAATCCCAAAGTCTCAATTAATCATACCACCCCCCACAGCCCCACCTCTTTACCCCCTTGGTGTCCATACACCATACAACTTTATGATTCTCTATGTACAGTATCATGTCATCTGCAAACAGTGACAGCTTTACTTCTTCTTTTCTGATTTGGATTCCTTTTCTTTCTTTTTCTTCTCTGACTGCTGTGGTTAAAACTTCCAAAACTATGTTGAATAATAATGGTGAGAGTAGGCAACCTTGTTCTTGATCTTAGTGGAAACGGTTTCAGTTTTTCACCATTGAGAACAATGTTGGCTGTGGGTCTGTCATATATGGCCTTTATTATGTTGAGGTAAGTTCCCTCTATGCCTACTTTCTGGAGAGTTTTTATCATAAATGGCTGATGAATTTTGTTGAATGCTTTTTCTGCATCTATTGAGATTATCATATGGTTTTTATCCTTCAGTTTGTTCATATGGTGTATCACACTGATTGATTTGCGTATATTGAAGAATCCTTGCATTCCTGGAATAAACCCCACTTGATCATGGTGTATGATCCTTTTAATGTGCTGTTGGATTCTATTTGCTAGTATTTTGTTGAGGATTTTTGCATCTATGTTCATCAGTGATATTGGCCTGTAGTTTTCTTTCTTTGTGACATCCTTGTCTGGTTTTGGTATCAAGGTGATTGGGGCCTCATAGAATGAGTTTGGGAGTGTTCCTCCCTCTGCCATATTTTGGAAGAGTTTGAGAAGGATAGGCGTTAGCTCTTCCCTAAATGTTTGACAGAATTCACCTGTGAAGCCATCTGGTCATGGGCATTTGTTTGTCGGAAGAATTTTAATTACAGTCTCAATTACAGAGCTTGTGATTGTTCTGTTCATATTTTCTATTTCTTCCTGGTTCAGTCTTGGAAGGTTCTGCTTTTCTATGAATTTGTCCATTTCTTCCAGGTTGTCCATTTTATTGGCATATAGTTGCTTGTAGTAATCTCTCATTATCCTTTGTATTTCTGCAGTGTCAGTTGTTATTTCTCCTTTTTCATTTCTAATTCTATTGATTTGAGTCTTCTCCCTTTTTTTCTTGATAAGTCTGGATAACAGTTTATCAATTTTGTTTATCTTCTCAAAGCACCACTTTTTAGTTTTATTGATCTTTGCTATTTTTTGTTCATTGGGTTTTCATTTATTTCTGATATGATCTTTATGATTTCTTTCCTTCTGCTAACTTTTGGGGTTTTTTTGTTCTTCTTTCTCTAATTGCTTTAGGTGTAAGGTTAGGTTGTTTATTTGAGATGTTTCTTGTTTCTTGAGTTAGGATTGTATTGCTATAAACTTCCCTCTTAGAATTGCTTTTGCTGCATCTCATTGGTTTTCAGTCATCATGTTTTTATTGTCATTTGTTTCTATGTATTTTTTTATTTCATCTTTGATTTCTTCAGTGATCTCTTGGTTATTTGGTAGTGTACCTTTTAGCCTCCATGTGTTTCTATTTTTTACAGTTTTTTTCCTGTATTTGATATCTAGTCTTGTAGTGTTTTCGTCAGAAAAGATACTTGATATGAGTTCAATTTTCTTAAATTTACCAAGGCTTGTTTTGTGACCCAAGATATGATCTATCCTGGATAATGTTCCATGAGTACTTGAGAAGAAAGTGGATTCTATTGTTTTTGGATGAAATGTCTGATAAATATCAATTAAGTCCATCTTGTGTAATGTATCATTTAAAGCTTTTGTTTCCTTATTTATTTTCATTTTGGTTGATATGTCCATTGGTGAAAGTGGGGTGTTAATGTCCCCTACTATTATTGTGTTACTGTCAATTTCCCCTTTTACGGATGTTAGCATTTGCATTATATATTGAGGTAATCCTATGTTGGGTGCATAAATATTTACAGTTGTTATATCTTCTTCTTCGATTGACTCCTTGATCATTCTGTAGTGTCCTTCTGTGTCTCTTGTAATAGTCTTTATTTTAAAGTCTATTTTGTCTGATATGAGAATTGCTACTCCAGCTTTCTTTGGATTTCTATTTGCATGGAATATCTTTTTCCATCCCCTCACTTTCAGTGTGTATGTGTCCCTAGGTCTGAATTGGGTCTCTTGTAGACAGCATATATATGGGTCTTGTTTTTGTTTCCATTCAGGCAGTCAATGTCTTTTGGTTGGAGCATTTAATCCATTTTCATTTAAGGTAGTTATAGATATGTATGTTCCTATTAACATTTTCTTATTTGTTTTGGGTTTGTTATTGTAGGTCTTTTCCTCCTCTTATGTTTCCTGCCTAGAGAAGTTCCTTTAGCATTTGTTGTAAAGCTGGTTTGGTGGTGCTGAATTCTCTTAGCTTTTGCTTGTCTGTAAAGGTGTTAGTTTCTCTGTGGAATCTGAATGAGATCCTTGCTGGGTAATCTTGGTTGTAGGTTTTTCCCTTTCATCACTTTAAATATGTTCTACCACTCCCTTCTGGCTTGCAGAGTTTCTGCTGAAAGATAAGCTGTTAACCTTATGGAGATTCCCTTGTATGTTATTTGTTGCTTTTCCCTTGCTGCTTTTAGTATTTTTCTTTGTATTTAATATTTGATAGATTGATTAATACGTGTCTTGGAGTGTTTCTCCTTGGATTTATCTTGTATGGGTCTCTCTGCACTTCCTGGACTTGACTATTTCCTTTCCCATATTAGGGAAGTTTTCAACTATAATCTCTTCAAATATTTTCTCAGTCCTTTTCTTCTTCTCTTCTTCTTCTGGGACCCCTGTAATTCGAATGTTGGTGCCTTTAATGTTGTCCCAGAGGTCTGTGAGACTGTGCTCAATTCTTTTCATTCTTTTTTCTTTATTATGCTCTGCGGTAGTTATTTCCACTATTTTATATTCCAGGTAACATCCATTCTTCTGCCTCAGTTAATCTGCTATTGAGTCCTTCTAGAGAATTTTAAATTTCATTTATTGTGTTGTTCATCACTATTTGTTTGCTCTTTAGTTCTTCTAGTTCCTTGTTAAATGTTTCTTGTATTTTCTCCATTCTATTTTCAAGATTTTGGATCATCTTTATTATCATTGTTATGAATTCTTTTTCAGGTAGACTGCCTACTTCCTCTTCATTTGTTTGGTCTGGTGGGTTTTTACCTTGCTCATTCATCTCCTGTGTATTTCTCTGTCTTCTCATTTTGCTTAACTTACTGTGTTTGGGGTCTCACTTTCCCAGGCTGCAGATTTGTTGTTCCCTTTGTTTTTGGTGTCTGCCCCAGTGGGTAAAGTTGGTTCAGTGGGTTGTGTAGGCTTCCTGGTGGAGGGGACTGGTGCCTGTGTTCTGGTGGATGAGGCTGGTTTTTGTCTTTCTAGTGGGCAGGACTGAGTCCAGTGGTGTGTTTTAGGGTGTCTGTGAACTTATTATAATTTTAGGCAGCCTCTCTGCTAATGGGTGTGGTTGTGTTCTTGTCTTGATAGTTGTTTGGCATGGGATGTCCAGCACTGTAGCTTACTGGTCGTTGAGCGGAACTAGGTCTTAGCATTGGGATGGAGATCTCTGGGAGAGCTCTCACTGATTGATATCTGTGGGGCCAGAATGTCTCTGGTGGTCCACTGTCCTGAACTCGGCTCTCCCACCTCTGAGGCTCAGGCCTGACACCTGGCTGGGGCACCAAGACCCTGTCAGCCACACCACTCAGAAGCAAAGGGAGAAAAAAAAAGAATAAAATAAAATAAAAGTTATTAAAATTAAAACTTAAATAATATTCAAATTTAAAAGTAATTTAAAAAGTAGACAGCATCCAAACCAATAAACAATTCCACCAATGATAACAAGTGCTAAAAACTAAACTAAAATAAACATATAAATCAGGAACTAGTTAGTCACATACAGCAAACCCCGTGTCTACAGTTGCTCCCAAAGTCCACCGCCTCAATTTAGGGATTATTCGTTTTCTATTCAGGTATTCCAGAGATGCAGTGTAGATCAAGTTGATTGTGGAGATTTAATCCACTGTTCCTGAGGCTGCACAGAGAAATTTCCTTTCTCTTCTTTTGTTTGCACAGTTCCTGGGGCTCAGCTTTGGATTTGGCCCCGCCTCTGCATGCAGGTTTCCCTTCTGCATCTGTTCTTCACTCAGACAGGATGGGATTAAAGGAGCAGCTGCTTAGGGGGCTCTCGCTCACTCAGGCTGCGGGGAAGGAGTGGTATGGAATGTGGGGCGAGCCTGCGGTGGCAGAGGCCAGTGTGACCTTGCAACAGCCTGAGTTGCGCCATGTGTTGTCCCGGAGAATTTGTCCCTGGATCACGGGACCCTGGCAGTGGCGGGCTGCACAGGCTCCCAGGAGGGGAGGTGTGGAGAGTGACCTGTGCTCGCACACAGGCTTCCTGGCGACTGCAAATGCAGCCTTAGTGTTTCATGCCTATCTCTGTGGTCCGCGCTGATAGCTGTGGCTTGCCCCCGGTCTCTGGAGCTCGTTTAGGCAGTGCTCTGAATCCCCTCTCCTCACGCACCCCAAAACAATGTTCTCTTGCCTCTTAGGCAGGTACAGACTTCTTCCCGGACTCCCTCCTGGCTAGCTGTGGCACACTAGCCCCCTTCAGGCTGTGTTCACACAGCCAACCCCAGTCCTCTCCCTGGGGTCTGACCTCTGTAGCCCGAGCCTCAGCTCCCAGCCCCCACCTGCCCCAGCGGGTGAGCAGACAAGTCTCTCATGCTCGTCAGTGCTGGTCGGCACCAATCCTCTGTGCAGGAATCTCTCCACTTTGACCTCTGCACCTCTGTTGCTGCGCTCTTCTCTGTGGCTCCGAAGCTTAGCCCCACCCCCCATCTCCACCAGTGAAGGGTCTTCCTAGTGTGTGGAAACCTTTCCTCCTTCATGGCTCCCTCCCAGAGGTGCAGGTCCTGTCCCTGTTCTTTTGTCTGTTTTTTCTTTTGCCCTACCCAGGCATGTGGGGAGTTTCTTGTCTTTTGGGAAGTCTCAGGTCTTCTGTCAGCATTCAATAGGTGTTCTTAGGGGTTGTTCCACATGTAGATGTATTTTTGATGTATTTGTGGGGAGGAAGGTTATCTCCATGTCTTATTCCTCCACCATCTTGAAGGTCCTGGCTTATTCATTTTAAACAAATATGCAATGCAATGGATTCAAGTTTTGTGTTTTTGATCAAAATTACAGCAACCTAAGATTCCGTAGATTATTCAAGAGGAAGATAGAGACATTTATTAGTGCCATAATCTCCTAGATGATTCTAAGACTTCATTTATTTTCAGGTCAACTATATAAAATCAATGGTACAGAGTCCCTCCCCAAACCCCACTGATGGTAGCTTTTTCCAATTTTCTGCTTTAGTAGTATAGCCTTTCTAAACAGTAATATAATTTTCAATTGTTTTACTACAAGTATGATTTAACTGAACACACTGATTGTTTTTGCAATTTTTTAATGTCTTCAAGATACATATTTGTGTTCTCAAGAAACAAAATTCTTATATTTGCATCATATTTTACTGTTTTTGAAATAAAAAAAAGAAAACTTTGGCTGTTGCAAACATTATAACCAAGCATCTTAACAGAGCCCCTAAAATGCAAATATCATTGAGGTATATCACTTCCCAAAGAAAAATATAGAAAATGGGCTCCAGACCCTTCATGATTTTCCAACATAACACTAAATTTATGAGATTAAAACGAATTTTATTCCAAGAATAAAAGCTATTATTTATAAAGTTTTGGTGATAACATGAAACATATCTAAACCTGCAATGGAAATCAGTTGTCATTTTACAAGAGGATTTTTTTGTATGAGAAAAGAAGAGGCTGATGTAGTTGTGCTAAAGGATGGACACTGGGCAATTCATTAATTTCCCACTTGACCTAAATGATGTAGACTTACAGCAATATAGAGGGCAGAAAACCTGTGCCTGGCTTCCAGTAAACCCTACCATCTGGGAAAAATATTCTAAACATTTCCTGTCATCCTTTGTTCCTAAGCTTAAGCTCATTCCCTCTAGGGTAGAAGCAAAGAATATTTTTTTTAGCTCAACATTGTACAGTTTTTATTAAAAGAGAATCACAGGCTGAACAGTCAATTTTTCATATAGCAGGTTTTCCACTGTGTCTTTGAGGACTTTTCAGTGGGATAGAGGAAAAAATGAGAATTGCTCTAAATTGCTTTCTAAGTACACTGACTTTTTAACCTGGACAAATTAAGGACTAGGGCATATCTTAATGCCAAATCTATGAAGGGCTTGGCACTGCCATGTGTGATAATACTTCTTATCTCAGATATAGTGACATCAAAAATTTCTTTGGTCCCAAAGGAGGAACATGAGAGTTGGTAAACAACATTAAACAGTTTTGTGGGAAAAATACATACTTCATCCATAATGGGTTACTAAGTGGTGATTTTATTCAAGGGCAGTCACAGGAAGCAGGCCATGGGGCTATGTACCCAAGACACCTGGGAATACTCCTACAGAGGCCACCCAGAAGCCTGGATATAAGATTCTGAAGAGACTGATATCCTGTACAACAGCTTATTGAGTTTGTCACATTAGTCCTCCAAAGTGGAAATATACAAATGTCTTAGTGGGGGGTGCTTTTTTTCCACCAAAGCACTCAGTTTTTCTGATTTCTTTGAATTGACTTTTGATCTTATTTTTCTTTTGTTTTCCCAATTATCTTCAAGTTGGGGGATTGTCCACCACAAACTTTACTAGATCAGTTCCATATTATTGTGCATCCTTCCCCATTGCATTTGATATTAGAAAACAGAATTCCCGGATATTTCTTCTTTGGGGAGTCAGACTCAAACAAAATTGCAAAGTGAGTGAAATGTATCTCCAATGCCCTCCAGTCCTATTTCAGTCTTTCTGCCTTCCTTTTGGGTAATAGCCATACCAGAAGTGATACCTCACACTGTTCTGTCTTCTATCTTCACAATAGAACCCTACAAGTCTTCTACAATTATTATCCCCATTTTATTTTACCGATTATGAAACAAGTAAGAAATAGCACCAAGGGCACACTTCTTGAATACAAAATTCAAACTCCATTGAGGTCTGACCTAGTGCTCTGCTGCGGTGATATCTTATCTGGACTCTTCCTGGCACTGCCCTGCGCTGCCATCTCCTGCCCCTGTCCTGCCCTCTCAGATGCCAGCAATGCTCTATAGGGCCCTTTTTCCACATTGTTCTCTGAGCTAAAATCCAAATTACCTAACCTGTGCTGCACTAAGCAACTGGTAGCATTCTAAATAATTTGAGAAGCAATTTCAAGTAAAGGAACTCATCCAGGATAATAAATCCCTTGTTGAATTTTTTTGGGAGGACTCTGGAACTCACTAACACAAATCACGATTTTAAGTTTACAGTTTAAAAATTTGGTCTCCAAATTTTGCTGTGTAAATTTAACACTGTTTTATGATGAATTAACTCTAACTGTGCAAAGGAAAAGCCATTCCTTTTAAATTCATCTCCCTCCTCTACCTCAATTCCCTTCACATAATTCATAAGCTACTGAAAATTTGAAGATCCTCTAATGAATTCCAGATGCTTCTGCAATAATTTCCAGGCTCTGTGACTTTTGCTAACACTACTTCACTCTTGCAGCATTACCATGTTAGCTGAAAGCTTGAACCTTTTGAACTAGTGCTTTTCACACTATGCTCCCCAGTGGAGGACTGCCACATCACCCTCACCCACACCCACCTGGGTCAGCACAGTCCTGCTTATAGATATTTTCATGTTTTCACCATGACACCAAGGGTTCAAGGGTAAAACATCCTGAAACCTTGAGCTAGATGTTTGAGAACTTAAAAAATTTTCTTACATGATATGGCCATATTGTTTTTAGTAACACATTTTGACACTAAGTAATCATTGCTACTGATTTCTGAAGGACTTATTTTGCAGTGAAATAATTAGAACTCTTCATATATTATTCATGAAAATATGGGCTTTATAAGATAGAAGAATCCCTGCATTACAAATTATGATAATTATTCTAACTATAAAGAAAAAGAGGATAGTATTATTTCCACAAAGTGCCATAACAGTTTAGCTTTTGTTTATGTGTTGTTGTTTATATTTTCATTTTGTTTGGGGGAGAAGGGTAAATAACATGGGATATCAAAAAAACCAAGCTGTGTCAAGTTTAAAGTGTACAATGTTATCATACATATATGTAATCATCTTAGTTTAAGACTAACAATTTAAAATATAAAATTTACTAGTGTTAGAAAACAGATTTACAGTGGTTTTGTTAGAGAGATCTGTGTATTTATTAATATTCCTGAGGAGGGAAAAGATTCATGCAAATACATGGGCTAAATACTGCAGGTGCATGCTACATCACTCCATGATATGAAAAATTCTTTACAATTCCATGAGACGTGAATTAATAGAAAATATTTTTTCCCAACTAACAGCAAAATAAGGAAATATTTCTCAGAATTATCAAAACACTGTATATGTGTGTATGCTTGTATATATCTTTGTGAGGATTTGTGAGCTCATTATAAGGAGAATATCATTATTGTTTACTTTATGTTCTAGAGATTTTTGACAAAAAGATGACAATGGGGGCCTTTCTACAATTTATATTAAGCATACTAGGATGTCATTTTCAATGAAGTGT
>NW_006788259.1:675077-726835 GCF_000442215.2 Lipotes vexillifer | reverse complement strand
TATATATATATATATATATATATATATATACATATAGTCTTCCAAAACACATGTGTTTATATTTGTTCTCTGCATACTTTCTGGGCTAAATTATTAGTTCCCTAAACTTTGGCATATTTAATTTTAGAGCAATTACAGTCTTTAAATTAGCAAAAGAAATGTTCATATATCATACTTTAATTCCCATTAAATATGATGGTTCCACCTGGACTGGTATAAGATCATTTCAGCAATTCCTTTACCCTCCCCAATGCAGGAGAATCTCCTGATTGGTTTCTGAATTCTATCAGTTTCCATAACAAGAACATATCATTTGGACATTTTAAAACAAATCCTCGTTTGCTGTTTTTATTCTTGTTGTGCTAATTGTGATGGTTGGCTTTATTATTTTTTTAAAATTAAATGAAGAATTACCATGTTCACATACAACAGTTAGTCTATTCCATCTTGTAAGATCCATTCTTTACCAGAAGTCAAATCTATTCGGGTCACTCAGTGGTGGCCCTCTCTAGGACATGTCAAGTAACTAAAAATAATGATAGCAGCTGTGAATAAATACAATCAGAACAAAAGGGTCTTCATGAAAAACAAAGCAAACAAAAACACCATCCTAAAGGAAGAATACAATGAAAACAGCACATAGAGGAGATGCTTTAGCCGACCATTCTGCTAAAAAGTCTGCTCTGACTAAAGTCCTTTCATGGAAACTGCCCATGGAACTTGTCAAATCCATGGAGGCGTTCAGATATTCCATCCTAGGTACCCTAAATTTGTTTTCTAAATTATGAAAAGCAACAGAGGGAGCTATCATATCGGAAGACCCACGTGGCTAAGATCTGGCAAAGTCAGTATGATCACGAGGTAGCACCCGATAAAACTTGAAATGAACACTTGTCAAAATTCTCCACCAGATGATCCGATCCATCACAGTAAGGGGAAAATGTCCACAATATTAAAAACACTGATGGATAAAATATTTAAGGATAACAAAATATAGCTTCATCCACAGGTAACATAATTCTGGGAAAAAGTGTACAAGCAAGGCATAGACTGGAACCATGCTCTGAGAGAACATTTGAGCATTTTTAACTGAATTTTATAAAATGACTTCCCTCTGGGTGATGAATATGCACAAATAATAGTATGCTTATTTTCTGGAGGGTTGAAATACTCCCTTGTTAAAACAACCACAGCACAGATTGTAGCTAAAAGACTGAATACCCTATTCTCAATGTAGAACATTCTAACCATTCTATTCAGTAAAAGGGGGCCATTTTACCAGCAGTTATTCATGAATTCTATAGGGATTTGCCCCCTGCTCAAAAATATTCACTGTCTTCATTACTGTGAAACCGCTAGAATAACAAAGCATTTTAACTGGAATTGGTAAGTTATACTAATTAAGTCCTAATAGTGGAAGACCTTCAGGAAACCCCACAAAAATCTATGGCTAACCCAAGATCCTCAGAATAAATAATGGCAATGGACAGGACAGAGCTTACATTCAACACCACCAAAACCAGATCCTCCTAAATACCTGAAACCACTGATTGTTACACTTTCCTTTGCACACTTTTATTATCCTTTTATTTGTATCTTTTTCCTTACAAGTTTATATACTTCTGATTTTTCCTGCCATGTTCCTCTTATAATAATATAAATTTGCTTATTTTTAAAATATACTAGAACCAATTACCACCATAACTCTTTAATAGCTCTTCCAAGTGATTGCTGGTCACCTAATTTAAAAAAAAAACTAAGTTAAGGTATGTTACACTGACTTTACTAATAATGAATCTCTTGTAGATAATGCAAGTTTAGGGCACCAGGAAAAGGGGATAAGATATTTTGGGGATGAAAAAATGACTGTCTTAACAACACCTTAAAAACAATATACTTACAGCTTCACAAAAGTTGTTCACTTCTCTCAGGAAGTGTCTGTGTTCTTCATCTTGTGTGAAAAGCAATGCTCTTCAGGGTTCACACAGAACCACAGCTTTTTGTTCTGCAAGGCTATTAGTTAGGCTTCCCCAAGTGGATGACTCCCAAATATCTTCTGTTGGCCTTCAGATTTATAAAGATCCCAAAGTTGTGAAGTTCTTTGTAGAGAAATAATAACTAGTGGAACAGACCACAGAGTAGTTAGGCAACTCTAGGTAGGCATAAAAAGTCTGTTCTATAATTTGAATATTGTAATAAGTAATATAGCACAAAAAAAAGTTTAAATTCCTTATATAAATCATTGGACAACATAAGATTTTCTTTTAGCTACTCAGGGAAAATCTGTGCTGTTACTAACTTATCCTATTGTATCTGAATTAACACTACTCATAAAATGAATCAATCTATATCTAAATGAAAAAGGAAGTCAACCTGGCTACCTAAAGTAGACTCAGAGAGTCACTGGGATCTGCTTTCTTGGGCAACCTAGAAAAACCTTGGATTATTTCTACAGTGCCTTTCCATCCCGTAGTTATTTTTGTTTTTCTCACAGTTGTTTAATAACTGTTGTCCATAAACTTAAATGCTTGTATGCAGTTTCTGTCCTGATAGTTGATTCAACAAACAGCTCAAAGACAACAGCAGAATTTATAATCATTCTGATCAATAATCTAACCAAAAAGCATACCTGCACAAACAAACTTCATCTTAAAGGAGATCTGAAAACAAACCTCATCTTCAAGGAGAATCAACTACACCAGGGAAGAGCTGAGCAATTCATGATGGGTTTTACTCCAGTTGGCTGTGAAAGAACCAAAAAGAACTATGAATAGAAAATGTCCTGCATTGTAGAAAAAAGCAAACCAAAAAACTGATCTTCTGTTGCCTTGCTAATAAGAGCAATCAGAACTCATTTTTAACTTCCTCAATAAATAAATGACAGCCTTTTAGTCATCACAAAAATTAACCCCTAGAGCCAGTTTTAAATGTACTTAATCAACCAATGACAACTCACTCCAGTAAACATGGTTAGGCAAGGCAACCAAACAGAAAAGCCCTTCACTTCTGAAAGGCAGCCCATCAGGAAGAGGCTCATTCCACTGAACATGATTCTGAGCGCTAGCGAGTCACCAAAAGTCTTATCCACCTACAGTAATGGTAAATCATTCACATGTCTGAACTGCAGTGACGTTAATTATTTAATGTCATGCTTCCCAAACACGCTATGGAAGACTGCATTCTGCTCTGCTTAGAGACAGTGCCTGACCAACATAGTTCCCCCACCTGAAGAAAGCAGAAAGTTCAGCTGTGTGTGTATGTGTGTGTGTTTCAGGTGCTGAATGATGGTTTTATCCTTTACAGGGTAGCAGTTACATGGCTGTATATACGTTTGTTCAAACTCTATACAAACATTTATGATTTTTATTGTATTTTCCTTATATCTCAGTTGAAAAAAAGAGTATTAGGAATAAAACAGCCAAAAAGAGGCAGGTGTTTAGAACTGAGGTGGAAACTTTGAATACTGCCTATCTGGCCTCTCTCACATCCACATCAGCAGCCCCTAGGACACCTTTATGATCTCGATGGGAACCACAGAACACAGTTTAAAAACAGCTACTATATACATGATAATGACAACTCAAGGAGGCACTGGAAAACATAGCTTAAAATTCTTAAATAATGATATTTTGACTAATTTGGAGAGGCTTAAAAAGCATGAACTAAAATACAAGACAGGAATGACATGAAAGTAGGGAAAAGGGATCAGAACTAAAGCAACCTAAGATACCTTAGATTATTCAAGAAGATAAGAGATATTGGTTAGGTTTTTTTTTTTTTTTTTTTTTTTTGCAGTACGTGGGCCTCTCACTGTTGTGGCCTCTCCCGCTGCGGAGCACAGGCTCCGGACGCGCAGGCTCAGTGGCCACGGCTCACGGGCCCAGCCACTCTGCGGCATGTGGGATCCTCCCGGACCGGGGCACAAACCCGCGTCCCCTGCATCGGCGGGCAGATTCTCAACCACTGCGCCACCAGGGAAGCCCTTGGTTAGTTTTTAAATCAATCTGCATGGCAAAAAATTCAAGGGTAATCACAGAGTTAATAACATAAAAGGTATAACTTCCATTCCAGTAAAGGAAAAAGAAGAGAATTTTAAAAATCTGGTCAATCCAATACAAGGAAGGAAAGGAGAAAAAAGAAGCAAAGAAAATGTATTGTCAGTAATGTGCTAGAGCCCGGTTACAAAGTCTCTCAAGAGCTCTCCAGAGCTGGTGTGCACAAGTCTTCATATCAGCTTCAGTTCTTTCATGTTGATTGCTTGCATTATGCCACACAGAGAGTATTTACACCAGGGAAATGAGCAAATGTTACAAATTAGAGATTTTGTTTCAGAGAGCCAGTTTTTAAACATTTACCAGTATACCTCTGTGCACATTAAGTAGAAAATGCAACTACTAATAATACTGAAAATAATAGCAAGAATATGGCTTAGTAACATTAATATCTACTCAAACTGGCTCTATGCCCCCCAAAGCATTTTTGAGGTAATTATTTAATCATATGAGATAATATAAGGATAAATTCATGTAAGGATGTAATAATCCTAAGCTTGTGTACAAAGTCTTAACATTTATAAAGCAAAAAAAAGAATAAGAAGTGGAAAAATTAGTAAGCAGACTGGGGGATTTTAACATACTCCCCTCAGAAGCTGATAGATTAAGTTGACCAAAAAACAAAAACAAAACAAAACAAAAAAACAAAAACAAAAAACCCTCTCAAATTATATAAAAAGATTTACTGCACAAATAAGAAGCATGATCTAATGTACACATATAGAACACTGCAGCCAATAAGTATAGAATACAATTTATTTGGAAGCACATATGATGCATTTATTAAATTGCCATAAAAAGTTTTGAATAGCTAAGAACTGGCACATAAACCTTATTTCATAATCATATTGCCATCAAAAGAAAACAAGAAGAGAACTGAAATTATACATTTGGTAACAAAATAAATAAATACTTATTTCACCGATCAGAAACTAAATTTGAATTGAAATTTAGGAAATGTTTGAAACTGCCCTACAACAAAAGCAGTTCGTTATAAAACCCATGGGATTCTGTTAATCAGGAGGTAATTAGGGAGAAATGTACCGCCTAGAATACAACATGATAGAAAACAAAATGACTAACCATAAATGAGCTAAGTGCTCGTCTTAAAAGTTAGAAAAAGAAAACTTACTAAACTTAATTAGGAAGAATGACACATTTTCTAGAAAAAAAATAAGTAATCAAAACTGACTAACGACAAAACGAATACAAATATCCCTATTAGCATTAAAGAAATCAGTCAATCTCCAAATATACTCACAAAATAAAGAAGTGTAGGGCTTGGACACAGAAAATAAAATTACTTTTGGGAAAGGTCACTTTTTTTCAATCCAAACAAAGATGCTATATAGATTAGTATTAGTTTGAGAATCCCAAACCATTACTTTAACAATAGATTTCAATCTCCCTATTAGTGTGTGTGTGTGTGTGTGTGTGTGTGTGTGTGTGTGTGTGTGTGTCTTGTAATCCTGAAGTCTACATATTACCTCAAGAGACTTTTTCAAATAAGTTAAACCACAAAAATTAATTTGTCATTTACTGTGAAGAGACACAGCAAATATTTACCCCAAATCATAGTTTAAATAAAACTTTAAAACAACTCCCTGAATAAGCACTATTGAGTTAATGAAATTAAATCTATATATCTCAAGTGCATAAAACATTTTGTAACCTTATTTTAACTTTCATCATGTGTAACCATGGTATACTAGTGAACTGTATTCAGAAAAGAATGCTGTTCATGTAACACCACTTTTCCAAAGAGAAAAAAAGGTGAACCTGACCTCTGTCATTTTGACAAAAAAAAAATTCTGTTTTCAAAAATCTCCTACTGGAATCTGCAGAGAGTTGAAGAAGTAGGAATTATTTGTGGCTAATATTAAATTTTCTACTTGAAAATATTACTTAATAATATATATATATATATATATATATATATATATATATATATATAGAGAGAGAGAGAGAGAGAGAGAGAGAGAGAGAGAGAGAGAGAGAGGGAGAGGGAGAGAGAGTATAGATACATAATATTAGTACTCAATACTAGAAACATAACTCTAAAAATTCACTTTGTACAGTTCTACAATAATTTAATGAAGCCTAATGATGTCTTAGGGGAGAAAAGCAAAGATATCCTATGTTGTATTCTGTTTTGCCTTTAAAGTTATCAGTATCCTATCAAGCTATTCAAAGCTAAACTGAATCTTTAATAGGCATTTTCTCTTGCTAAAAAAAGCAATTGTTTAGTATTTTCCCTTAAATGTGAAACAAATCAATAATGCAATACGGGGCAAGGAAGAACATTTTCACAAAGGCCACAGGCTTTTTTTTTTTTTAACATCTTTATTGGAGTATAATTGCTTTACAATGGTGTGTTAGCTTCTGCTTTATAACAAAGTGAATCAGTTATACATATACATATACCCCCATATCTCTTCCTTCTTGCGTCTCCCTCCTTCCCACCGTCCCTATCCCACCCACCTAGGTGGTCACAAAGCACCAAGCTGATCTCCCTGTGCTATGCGGCTGCTTCCCACTAGCTATCTATTTTACATTTGGTAGTGTATATATGTCCATGCCACTCTCTCACTTTGTCCCAGCTTACCGTTCCCCCTCCCCATATCCTCAAGTCCATTCTATAGTAGGTCTGTGTCTTTATTCCTGTCTTGTCCCTAGGTTCTTCATGAACTTTTTTTTTTTTTAGATTCCATATATATGTGTTAGCATATGGTATTTCTTTTTCTCTTTCTCACTTACTTCACTCTGTATGACAGATTCTAGGTCCATCCACCTCACAACAAATAACTCAATTTCGTTTCTTTCTATGGCTGGGTAATATTCCACTGTATATATGTGCCATATCTTCTTTATCCATTCATCTGTTGATGGACACTTAGGTTGCTTCAACGTCCTGGCTATTGTAAACAGAGCTGCAATGAACATTGTGGTACATGACTCTTTTTGAATTATGGTTTTCTCAGGGTATATGCCCAGTAGTGGGATTGCTGGGTCATATGGTAGTTCTATTTGTAGTTTTTAAAGGAACCTCCAGACTGTTCTCCATAGTGGCTGTACCAATTCACATTCCCACCAACAGTGCAAGAGTGTTCCCTTTTCTCCTCACCCTCTCCAGCATTTATTGTTTGTAGATTTTTTGATGATGGACATTCTGACTGGTGTGAGAGGATATCTCATTGTAGTTTTGATTTGCATTTCTCTAATGATTAATGATGTGGAGCATTCTTTCATGTGTTTGTTGGCAATCTGTATGTCTTCTTTGGAGAAATGTCTATTTAGGTCTTCTGCCCATTTTTGGATTGGGTTGTTTGTTTTTTTGATATTGAGCTGCATGAGCTGTTTGTAAATTTTGGAGATTAATCCTTTGTCAATTGCTTCATTTGCAAATATTTTCCCCCATTCTGAGGGTTGTCTTTTGGTCTTATTTATATTTTCCTTTGCTGTGCAAAAGCTTTTAAGTTTCATTAGGTCCCTTTTGTTTTTATTTCCATTTCTCTAGGAGGTGGGTCAAAAAGGATCCTGCTATGACTTATGTCATACAGTGTTCTGCCTATGTTTTCCTCCAGGAGTTTGACCACAGGCTTTTAAATAATGAAAATACAGTCTTGAGAGTCACGTGAACCAGGATCCATGATGCCAGGGGATGTGTCTATGGTCATACTCTTGCAGATGGTTGCTTAATCGTAACAAGTAATGATTAAGAAATGTTAAACAAGTCTCATTATTCCCAGGCTTCTCAATGACTTCAATATTCTAATGCAAATTTTTAAATACCAAGAATATAATACACTGTGCAGCATTTTCCAAATATACTTGAATATGAAACTTTTGTTTTAACAGAGTCCTTACTGGAGCAGCATTTCTTGCAGCATCTTTAGGAAATGCTATTGTAAAAAATGGCTCTTACACTGTTGAGAAGAGCCAAGCCTGTGGAATTAAGAACTCGTAGTTCTGTAAAAAAAGATTTTTTTCTCAAACTGTGGATGGACCCAAATCCACGAATGCAATTAACATTTAATTTGTGATCCACTGTATAAGTCCTAAAGAGAACACATAGAGTAGAAGACTTACTTTCAGTCAGAGTATCCCTGAAGAAGCAAAGGACAAAGTAAGCTGTTGAATTTGTTATTATAGAATAATATTGTGCCCAAAAGCCAAGCATCTCGGGGTTATGATTATTATTATGATTTACTATTCTCCATAGAGAACAAAGGTTGAGTTTATACTGTCTACTCATATAGAAACGAGCTTCACCAAGGGACAACTTCTGGCTCTGGTGGCATGAAGAATCTAACAAATCCATTCCCCCATCAAATAAAGTACAAAACTACAAAATAAAATAAAAATAATTTCATGGATCTAGAAATAGATCAAGGTAAGCAACAATAAGAAATATACAAGAAAAGCTAACAGAACTCCAACTAAGGATTATAGGAGTCTGTAGCCATCTTGGCTGGAGATGCTCCCATCATCCAGAACAGACCATGTTCTAGGCCATAAGAAAAATTTCTATAAATTTAAAAAGATTGAAATAATACAAAGTATGTTCTCTAACCAAATTGAATTAATTTAAGAATCAAAAGTAGTCATAAACAAAAAAGAAATTGGCAAACAATTGGAAATTAGACAATGTACTTCTAAATAGTCATGAGTCAAAGAAGAAATCAAGATGCAAATTAGAAAATATTTTGAACTGAAAGAAAACAAAAATTCAACATGTTAAAATCTATTAGTGCTTATATGGAGATTTAGAGCTTTAAACATTTGTATTAAGAAGTAAAAAAGATCCAAAATCAATCATTGAAGCTTTCACTTCAAAAAGCTAGGAAAAGAAAAGCAAATAAAACATGAACTAGAGAAAGATAAATGAAAGGTTAGAGAAGAAAAGAATAAAATAGGAAAACAACAGAGAAACTCAATAAAATCAAAAGTTGGTTTCATGATAAGATAAAACAAAATATGACATTAGGGAGTTACAAGTTAAAACAATGAAATACCACTGCATACCGATTAAAATGGCTAAAATCCAAAACACTGACAATACCAAGTGTTGACCAGGATGTGGAAGCAGGAATTCTCATTCATTGCTGGTGAGAATATAAAATGTGACTTTACATTTCACTTTGCACATCACTTTGGAAGTCCGTTTGGAAGTTTCTTACAAAGCTCAACTTAGTCTTGACAAATATATGATGGAGCAATCACCCTCAGTATTTATCCAACTGAGTTGAAAATTTATGTCTACACAAAAGCCTGCACACACATGTTTATTGCAGCCTTATTTATAATTGACCAAAACTGGAAGCAACCAACAAACCCTTCAATAGGTGAATGGATAAACAAAACCTGGTATATCCATACGATGGATTATTATTCAACAAGATAAATGAATGAGCTATCAAACCACAAAAGGACATGGAAGAATTTTAAGTACTTATTGCTGAGTGAACAAAGGCAGTCTGAAAAGGCCACATAAAGTGTGATTCCAATTATATGGTATTCTGGAAAGGGTAAATCTACAAAATGGTTCAGAATAATTCTCTGATGGCATATGCACAACATTATGCATTTGTCAAAAGCCATAGAACTGTACAACACAAAGAGTGAACTCTATGTACACTATGGACTTTTGTTAATACTAATATATCAATATTAGTTCATCAATTGTGCAGCCACTGTGGAGAACAGTACAGGGTTTCCTCAAAAAACTAAAAATAGAACTACCATATGACCCAGCAATTCTACTCTTGGGTATATACCCAAAGAAAAGGAAAACACTAATTTGAAAAGCATATGCACTCCAATGTTCATAGCAGCATTATTTACAATTGCCAAGTTATGGAAGTAACTTTAGTGTCCATCAACAGATGAATGGATAAAGAAGTAATTGTGTGTGTGTGTGTGTATACTTATATATAACATACACATGTATGTATGTTATATATGTGTATATATACATATATATAACATACATACATGTGTATGTTATATATGTGTGTGTGTGTATGTGTGTGTGTGTGTGTGTGTATATATATATATATATATATATATATATATATATATATATAGAGAGAGAGAGAGAGAGAGAGAGAGAGAGAGAGCGCTATTAAAGCAGAAGGACATTTTGACATTTGCAAGAACAAACACAGACGGACCTGGAGGCTATTATGCTTAGTGAAATAAGTCTGACAGAGAAAGGCAAATACAGCATATTTTCACTTATATATGGAATCTAAAAAATAAATAAATGAAGATAACAACAACCAAAAAAAACCAGACTCACAGACACAGAGAACAAGCTAGTGGTTACCAAGGGGAAAGGGTTTGTGGGAAGGGGCAAAGTAGAGGTAGGGAATTAAGAACTACAAACTAGTAAGTATAAAAGAAATAAGATACAATGATGTAATATAGAGCACAGGGATTATAGCCAATATTTTATAATAACTTTAAATGCAATATAACCTCTAAAATATTGAATTACTATGTTGTATACCTAAAACTAATATAACGTTATAAACCAACTATACTTCAACAACAAACAAAAGGATGTACAACACTACTGCAAGATATTAATAATAGGGGAAATTGGGAGTGGCAGAGAGATATAGGAACTCTGTAGTATCTGCTTAATTTTTCTCTAAATCTAAAAATGCTCTAAAATGAATGTCTATTAATTAAAGCATAAAATGTAAAAAAAAATCCACTGGCTTTTCCTTCCATCCCCAGCAAAAGAAAAAAAAAAGGATTATAAATCATGATCAAGTGCATTTCATCCCAGGAATGATGCAAGGTTAGTTGAAAGGATTTGGACACAGACCCTCCTAAGAAGATTTGTAGACCTCTTTCCCTTCATCTCCCTGCTTCCAGTGGTCTGACTTGCCAATTCTAGCAACAATTAGCAGCCCCAAATCACTATCTTTCTACTACTCAGATTCTATTTCTTTCATCCATTGAGACCAATGTTCTCAGCTTGGGCTTCATGTCCCCACATATGGTTTGAAAACTACGGGCAGGAAGAAAGCCAGCTCCACTTGTGTGCTTTCCCTTTCTCCAGTTTCTGTGCCATTTATCAGGTGTATTTAATCCCTTTAATTAGCTGCTTCTTATATTCTGAGTATTTTTATAGTTGTTTATAGCAGAAGAGCAATTCCGACTGTGGCCACTCCATCCTGACTCAACCCAGATGTCTCTATAAATGTATTTTATGTGATTACTCTTTCTACCAAGTTGCTGATAGATTGGATTGAATGCACTGAATAGACAGAGATAAGTTATGTTGTAATTATTCAGGCTAGAGGTAATGACAGATTTGTCTAGCATAATGGTGATAGTGCAGAAGAAGAAAAATAAACATTTGTGGAATATGTAGGAGATATCATTTGGCATTTGATAATACATGACAATAAAATGAGGGGGGTTTACAGTATAACAGTTTTCTGGCTTGTGTTACATGAAGGATGGTAATATTTTTCATAATGGAAAACAGAGCAGATTAACGATGGTAGTAAGACTGAGAGTTTCTTGACTTTTCACTCTAAGTATTCTATTTTCAGTGAAGTTTTTTCATCCTGCATTCTGTGTGTTCCATGAGGGTGTTTTATAAATAAGACTATGTCTACTTTTTCTTTTTTATGGCATAGAGGGAACATCTCTGAACTAAGGCAATAAAGGTAAGAGTAGTGGAATAGAGAAAAATACAGGAAAGAGTAGTGGAATAGAGAAAAATACAGGAAAGGTTAGAGAGGCAGAATCAACTAAAATTAGTAATTAACTATCAGTAAAAGATTAGGGCAACGGGGCTTCGCTGGTGGCACAGCGGTTGAGAGTCCGCCTGCCGATGCAGGGGACACGGGTTCGTGCCCCGGTCCGGGAAGATCCCACATGCCGCGGAGCAGCTGGGCCCGTGAGCCATGGTCGCTGAGCCTGCGCGTCCGGAGCCTGTTGCTCCGCAACGGGCAAGGCCACAACAGTGAGAGGCCCGTGTACCACAAAAAACAACAACGACAACAACAACAACAACAACAACAACAACAAAAGATTAGGGCAACGGAAGGAGAGTAAAATAACTCTTCAGTTTATAGCCTAGGTATGTGGATCAATGGTGAGACCATTGATCAAAATACAGATCATACGAGGAGAAACAGTCTTGGGGGGTGTGCAATGAGCTTTGTTTTGGATGTGTGTGTGAGATGCCCACGTGAAGATGAAAGGTAAGCAGTCAGAGTATCATCCTGAAGTTGATAAAGGAAATATGAGCTACAGATAAAAGACTGGAAGTCAGCATGTATGGCCATCCATAGATATGGATAATATGAACTGAGTATGGGGTCCAAACAGAGAAGAGTTCTGAGTGAAACCTTGAGGAACACCATCATTTAAGGTATTAGGTGTGGAAAAGACCATGAGTTCATTGAAAATCATTGAAAGGGCTTGAGAATGAGTAGCTAGAGTGGGAAAAGAAAAAAAAATATATATATAAAGCAGAGAGGAGTGTCATATTCCATTGATTTAGAATTTTAAAATTTACAATTTCCTCTTTTTTTTCCCCTTTGCTGCTATGAAAGCAGTAGTTTGGGGCTTACATACACCTTTGCTGGAGGAAGTAAAAAATTTTTGAGTCATATTCTTCTCCTTTGATTTTATCTTTTTTTAAAAAAATTAAATACTTTAAATTCAGTAAATGCCTTATTTGTAGCAGCAATTAAATACCTTCTTATTGTTTCTGCATTACTGAAAGAAAAAAATTATTTCAGCTGAAAGTTCGGAATCTACAGAAAATATACTCTACATGACACTAATATTGTGCTTTTGAATATATGTGCTGTGGAGTAAAATTCTTTTGCTCCACTTTTCAAATTTCAAAATGCAGCTTTTCATAGTATACCTTTGATATGTTCCCTTTGCTAATGAAATTAATAGTTCCATATTTAACCCAAATCAATATAGAATTTCTCAGTATATTATTCTTGAAACATAAACTTGCATGAAATACTTTATCTCAAAAGGCTACTTTTTAACTTAGAACAAAGCCTTCCCTACTCTCCCTGGCCTCACTCTGAACTCATAATCCATTTCTTCAAGCCCAATATTACATGCACACACACAGGTACTCACATGCACATATACATGCACCTTGCTCTTTAACTATGAGACTAGGGCCAGGCAGCGGTATTTGGATCACGAGATTAGCTTTGCAGTTCTTTACTCCATGGTCTCTTTGTTTCAACAGCCATTTTTCCTCACTAAGAAAGCTGTTTCTCTTTCCATGGTTGGGCAGACCCTAAGTACCATGGCCAGTGATGAACTCCAAAGTGCTGAGTTGACACAGGGGAAGAAACACGTTGAGGGGATTCTCTGGACATCATGCAAACTCAATATATCCTTCCACAGACTCTTCACAGGGTTACACTGGTGACAAAATAAGTTTCCTACTGCTCTGACATGTGGCTCGTCCCTGCTAACCTAACAGTCATTCATTCCCAACTTCTTACAGAACAAGCTTAGTTAGTGAGAAAAGACTATTTTCTCCTACCCACCATGTGTTCAGTGAAATGATACATTTTAATGCACTTGCTTAGCAGATTTCTTAGAGAAATCCTGCCTCTTTGCATAAACAAAAGGAAAACTTTCTACCCTCCTATCAGATCTGGCCAGGTACCTTTACTCAAGAGAAGAGCTAAGGCCACAAGTATTTGATCTCGTATTATAATGTTTAAACATGACTGGAGATCATAAAATCTCTCTACTCCCATCTGTCTTTGAACATAATTGTAATAAAAGTTGTTTTATCTCTGAAAAGACTCGAAGGTTTCCAGGCCAAGCCATTAGGGGTCACACTTACTGAAGTCTCATGTAAATCTAAAATTATATGAGATTTTAAAAAGTCAATTTCCCAGAAATTAGAAGCAGGCTGACCCAGGTCTTCTCTGTATAAAGAGTTAAGGAATGATAACAATTGCATACTTCACCTTCTTTCTATTTCACTGTTTCCAAGTTTCATCATCTTAATGTCTTATTGCCTCCAGCACATATCCCAAGTGGTATCAGATGCTCCACTGAGATTCCAAGAAGAAAATAATAGAACTTCTATTTTTACTTACTTTTTCTCATCCCCTTTCTAATTCTGTCTGTAAATGTTTTTATAATGTACATAAGAAGTCCATAAAATATATATGTGTATACATATACATCTACTGGGAAGTGGGGAAAAAGTTTCTTTTTGATACGAATACACATTTAAGAAAATCTGAGGAGGACTAGCCTAGGCTGTTCAATTGTCTCCTAATCCTGCCTATAAATCACACCCCCAATTCAACCAACTTTCACATCCTTACTGAAGACGTTTTGAATGTCTAATCATTTTAGTTCTCTCTACAGGTATTTCCTATGAATTGCTAAAGTCTGACACTTAAGAACCTTTGGGGACTTCCCTGGTGGCGCAGTGGTTAAGAATCTACCTGCTGATGCAGGGAACATGGGTTTGATCCCTGGTCCGGGAAGATCCCACATGCCGTGGAGCAACTAAGCCCGTGCGTCCCAACTACTGAGCCTGTGCTCTAGAGCCCGTGCACCACAACTACTGAGCCCACATGCCACAACTACTAAAGCCCACGTGCCTAGAGCCTGTGCTCCACAATAAGAAAAGCCACCGCAATGAGAAGCCTGTGCATTGCAACGAAGAGTAGCCCCTGCTCGCAGCAACTAGAGAAAGCCCGGGTACAACAATGAAGAACCAACATAGTGAAAAAGTAAATAAATTAAATTAGAAAAAAACAAAGACCCTTTGTATTCCACCCCATCCTAAAACCCAGTCTTAGTTCCAGCTATATTTCTTGGAGCTCTTCCCCCAGGGATTCAGTGCTTTTGTTGTGTTGGTGTTCTCATTATTGTCTGAACATACTCTGATGTTCTTCTGTCCGTTCCAAAAATGTTCATTTTGTCTTGAACATTCTTTGCTAAAAATTTCCTAATAGGTATACTCTACTTAGATCTCAATGGGCAGCACTAAAATTTTTCCTGCCATATATTTACAAAGCACATATAACTCTCTGTAAGCATTTACCCCTGTGCAATGTATTTGTGCTTATGTCTTACCTCTTACTCTAAACTGTAAGCCCAGAGAAGGAAGGGTTCATTTTCAATTATCTTTTTTATTTTCTAAGCACCTTATTCAATGGCAATTTACCTAGTTGGTGTTTAGAAAGTATTTGTTGAATTATTTCAAACTGAATCAATAGGTAATACCAATAATTTATTTTTAGTAATAAGGAATAAGACATGTCTTGCTAGTTATTTGCTTCTAAAATATTTCCCCTACATGCATTTGCTGTGCATTTATATTTCTATTACAGCTCTTCAAATGTGTCTAGCTTTAGAAATAAGATAACATTTGAAAAGATTTCATGGATGTTCAGGGACATTTTCCTGGAGAATGATCTTTATGATGACCTTAGGAGGTATTTTGAGAACTCTCTACTTATATTCTTTTATGTTTCAATTATTTCATTTTATTTTAACTCAGATGGAAAGCCCTCAGGGCAGTAACTGAGTCATATTTTGTAAGTTATAAGGCCCAAAAGACACCTCTTGGCAATTCACACAGAACTGTATCATCATCATTATGTTGCCTCTAAATAGCTTGTTACATTTAAATAAATAAGAACATAGAGATCCATGTTATTGATGACTATGTTTTTATGAAGTTCTCCTCTAGCCCAGTTTTGTCTTTTACAGAGCTTCACACAGTGCTAGAACTCCCTCATCTAAAAGTCCATAGTAAAGTAGTGTAGGGTTATGACTCCCATAGGCTTTATTGACAATATATTCCCTAAGGTGAATTCCTCTAGGTTGTTCAAACAGAAAATAAAATACTAGTTGGACATATTTAGTACAATTGTCTATAATACCTTCTTTTAGTAATTACTTATAATTGACCCTTAAATAACACAGGGGTTAGGAGGGCAGACCCACTGTAAAGTCGAAAATCGTGTATAACTTTATAGTTGGCCCTTTGTATCCACGGTTTCACATCCAAGGATTCAAGTAACCACAGATTATGTAGTACTGTGGTACATATTTACTGAAAAAAATCAGAGTATAAGTAGATTTGCCAGTTCAAACCCATGTTGTTCAAGGGTCAACTATATTTGCCTTTCCCAATCTCTCAGTAGTTTTACATTTTTATAGATGATATAAACTTTACTATTTAAATTGTATTTTCATATAAAGATAGATTCACTTTTTAGACGTACCCTTTACAATTCATAGTATTGTCTAATTTTTAAATGAATGCCATTGTAGCTTACACGATACTCATACAAATTTAAATGTTGAGGGTATACAAAATATTCCTTTTATAAATAGTGATAACGATGATGGGGATGATAATGATGATGACGTCATGATGATGATGATGACAGGAATAAAATATCCAGTTTTGAAAATCTATAAAAATTATTGATGAGTGTTTCTTTTTTAATCTCACAAAGCCTCAGTTCATCTGTAAAAAGGTATAATAATATCTATCTCATGTAATAGTCATAAGAAATAAAAGTTTTATATTTGCCGTTAGGGGCTGAATTGTCTCCCTTCCAAGTTCATATGTTCAAGTCCTCACCCTCAATACCTCAGAATGTGACTGCATTTGGAGATAGGGTCTTTGTAGAAGTAATTAAATTTAAATGAGTCTGTTAGGGTGGCTCTAATATAGTCTGACTGGTGACCTAATAAGAAGAGGAAATACAAAGAAAGAGACCAGGGGCATGTGTGCCATGTGAAGAGGCAGCAAGAGGATAGCTGTCGGCAAGCAAGGGGAGAGACCTACAACAAATCTTTCCCTTACAGCCCTGCCGGCACTTTGATCTTGGACTTCTAGCCTCCAGAACTGTGAGAAAATAAATTTCAGTTGCTTAAGCCACTGTGGTATTTTATATTGCTTAATTCTGTGATATTTTATATGGCAACACTAGCAAATGAATACACATATGCATACCAATATGCATGTACATTTGTGTGTATGTGTTGCATATGTGTGTATGCCTAGCAAAAATTTGTGGTTGTCATTGATCTTGATTTATGTAACCTACCTCCTAGAAAAGTGCTAGGACACAGAAGGTGCTCAAACGTTTATTAATGAATTTAATTGTTTCATATATATTAATTCTCTCTTGCTTATTGGATCGTAAGTTCCTCCAGGGCAGCAATACTTTTCTGATTAGAGAAACTGACACAGAACTGAGCAGAAAATAAACACTAATTGATTACAGAATTCTTTTTCCTCCAGTGTAAATCTAATTTGAAAATCATTTTAAGGCAGGCTTATTGAGGTAAAATTTAAGACAGTAAAATTTTCCCCTTTGAAGTACATAGTCAATAAGTTTTGATAAATATAGACAGCCAGCTAACCACCAACATGATCTAAATATAGAAAATTTCCATCATCCCCAAAACTTCCCTTGTGTTTCCTTGGATTCAAACCCCTCCCCTCCTTGCAGCATGGAAGCCATGGATCTATCTTCTTACCTCTTTTTGCTCAATATCCTATATCTTTGCCTCTTTCAGTATAGTATATGCCTGGAATCATACAGTAAGTAGTCATTCAGACCTGACCTCTTTTACTTAGCATACTGCTTTTGGAAATCATTCATCTTGCTGTGTGTATCGGCAGTCTGTTCCTTTTCATTGCTAAGCAGTGTTCTCTGTATAGTTATACCACAATTTGTTTATCCATTCACTAGTTGATGGACATTTGAATTGCTTCCAGAATTTGACAATTTCGAATAAAACTGCTGTAAACGGTCATGTACAGGTCATGGTGTGGGGCACGTGTTGGCATTATTCCTGGGGGGAAATCAAGGAGCAGAATTTCTGAGCTATATGATAAGTGTGTATTTAGCTTTATTAGAAACTGCCAAACAATTTTCCAGAGGGGTTGTACCATTTTACATTCCAACTGGCAATGTTTTTGTGAATTAGCTTAGAAACTTATGACATTTCCAGTTACTTCACATTTTTGCCAAACCTGATGCTGTCATGTTTTGGATAATTTTGGTCACTACAAAACAGTTAAAATATTATCATATTTTGGTCTACTGTGATTCCTCTGATGTTGCATTCCAATGATATTGAGCATCTTTTCATGTGCTTATTGATGGTTCCTGTGATATTTTCTAGGTGTTCATTCACATCTTTCATACATTTTAATTGGGTCTGTTTTCTTTTGAGTTCTGAGTCCCTTATATACAGTGGAGATATATATACAAAGTGATTCAGTTTATATATATATATATATATATATATATATATATAAAGTTCTTTATCATAACTGTGTTCTGCTTGTCTTCATATTCCTAAGAGTGTTATCCAAAGCCAAAAACTTTTAATTTTTATAATACCTAATACCATGTTTTCTTTTATGGTCTGTGATTATTGTGTCCTTTCTAATAAATACTGACCTAAACAAAGGTAAAAAATATTTTTACCTATTTTCCTCTAGGCATTTTATAGTTTATATTTAGGTTTATGATCCATATCAAGTTAATTTTTATATGATATAAGAGGTGAAGTTCCTTCTTTTGCATATGGCTGATAAATTATTCCAACACCATTTATATATTAAAAAAATTCTTTCCCAACTGAATTACTTTGAGCTCTTTGTTGAAAAACAGTTGATATATATACATATAGTTCTGTACTCTCTATTCTGATCAATTGATCTACTACATTTTTATCCTTACTCCAAACCCACAATGTCTTGATTACTGTAGCTTTCTAGTAAGTCTTGAAATCAGGTAACATGAGTTATGCAAATTTGTTTTGATGCATTTGAGATGTTTTAATGCATGTCAACAGTATATATCTCAATTTACTTAGATCTTCTTTCACCAGGATTTTGTGTGTTTTAGCACAAATATCTTGCATGAATATTGTTAAATATATTCCTAAAGACTTTTTGTTTTAGTGCATTATAAATGGCATTTTAAAAATTTCAGTATCCTATTGATCACTGATAAATTTTAGAAAATACTGACATTCACATATTGATATATATTGACCTTGCATGTTGTGAGCTCACTAAACTTAATGCTACTAAATTTTGACTGATGTTTTGAAATTTTCTACATAGACAATTATGGCATCTGTGAATAGACAGTTTAATTTCTTCCTTTCCTATTTTCATGCCTTCCATTTCTTTATCTAGGCTTCTTGCACTTTCTAGACTTTCCAGTACAATTTCAAATAAAAGTAGTGAGAGCAGGTTTTCTTCCTTTTTATCAGATCTTACAGGAATTGATTTAGTATTTTACCACTGGGTCTGATGTTAACAGTAGTTCTTTTTTTTTAAAATATCCATTGTCACTTTAAGTATGTTCTTTTCTAAGTCTGATGCAATATTATATAACAAATGAATATTTGGACTGTGCTAAAATGAAAAACTCTGCACGACAAAGAAAATCATCAACAAAATGAAAAGGCAACCTATGGAATGGAAGAAAATATTTTCAAACCACATATCTGATAAGGAGTTGATATCCAAAATATAAAAGGAACTCACACAACTCAATAGCAAACAAACAAACAAATAACCAATTAAAAAATAGACAAAGGACCTGATTAGACATTTCTCCAAAGAAGACATACAAGCCAACAGGTACATGAAAACTACCTTATCATCATTAGCCATGAGTGAAATGCAAATCAAAACTACAATGAGATATCTCCTCACGTCTATTAGGATGGCTATTATCAAAAACACATGAGATAACAAATGCTGGTGAGGATGCAGCAGCATCCTCAAAAAGGGGAAACTTTGTGCACTGTTGGTGAGATGTAAACTGGTACAGGCTCTATGGAAAATAGTGTGGAAGTTTTTCAGTAAGTTAAAAATAGAACTATCATATTATTCCGCAATCCAACTTCTAGGTATATACTCAAAGGAAACAAAATAATCATTATCTTGAAGAGGTATCTGTACATACCCCCATGTTCATTACAGTTCATTGCTGCAATAGTCACAATAGCCAACATATAGAAAAAACCTAAGTGTCTGTCAATTGATGAGTGGATCAAGAAAATGTGGTACACACACACACACACACACACACACACACACACACACTCTCAAATATTATGCCAACCTTAAATAAAGAAGGAAATCCTGCCACTTGTGACCACATGGATGAAACTGGTGAAATTGGAGGGTATTATACTAAGTGAAATAAGCCAGAGAAAGACAAACACTGTATAATATCACTTACAGTGGAATCTAGGGGAAAAAAAGTCAAACTCATAGAAACTAAGAATAGAAAAGTGGTTGCCAGAGGTTGGGTGTAGGGGAAATCGGGAGAAGTTGGTAAAAGGATACAAACTTTCAGTTATGAGATGAATAAGGTCTGAGGATATAATGTGAAACGTGGTGACTGTAGTTGATAATGTCATATTGTAAAATTGAAATGTGCTAAGAGAGTAGAATTTAATGTTCTCATATCCCCCCCAAAAATGTAAATATGTGAGGTGATGGATGTGTGAACTCAGTGTGGAAGTCCTTTCACAATGTATACATGTATCATATCTTCACATTGCATACTTTAAATATCTTACAAACATTTTTTTCCACATCTTTATTGGAGTACAAATGCTTTACAATGTTGTGTTTGTTTCTGCTGTACAACAAAGTGAATCAGCTATATGTATATACATATATATCCCTATATCCCCTCCTTCTTGAGCCTCCTTCCCACCCTCCCTATCCCATCCCTCTAGGTTGTCACAAAGCAACTAGTTGATCTCCTTGTGCTATGCAGCAGCTTCCCACTAGCCATCCATCATACATTTGGTAGTGTATATATGTCAATGCTACTCTCTCACTTCATCCCAGCTTCCCCTTCTCCACCATGCCCTTAAGTCCATTCCCTATGTCTGCATCTTTATTCCTGCCCTGCCAGTAGGTTCATCAGTAGTGCTTTTTTAAATTCCATATATATGTGTTAGCATGTGGTATTTACAAATGGCCAACAAATACATGAAAAGATGCTCAACATCACTAATTAGAGAAATGCAAATCAAAACCACAATGAGGTATCACCTCACACTGGTCAGAATGGCCATCATCAAAAAATCTAGAAACAATAAATGCTGGAGAGGGTGTGGAGAAAAGGGAACCCTCCTGCACTGTTGGTGGGAATGTAAATTGATACAGCCACTATGGAGAACAGTATGGAGGTTCCTTAAAAAACTAAAAATAAAACATTTTTTTCTGATTTAAGTTTACGGGTAAGAATTATCTCAGAATATTTTTCCTGAAAAATATTTATTTTGGCTTAATTTTTTCAAAAGATTTCTTACTCAATATAAAATTCCTGACTGACAAAATTTTAAACTCTGACTTTTAAAGATGTGCTCCCACTGCATTCTATCTTGCATAGTTTTTTTTTTTTTTTTCCCTTGCGTTATGCGGGCCTCTCACTGTTGTGGCCTCTCCCATTTGCGGAGCACAGGCTCCGGACGCGCAGGCTCAGGGGCCATGGCTCACGGGCCCAGCCGCTCCGCGGCATGTGGGATCTTCCCGAAACGGGGCACGAACCCGCGTCTCCTGCATCGGCAGGCGGACTCTCAAGCACTGCGCCACCAGGGAAGCCCTCTTGCATAGTTTTAAACAAGAAATCTGTTGTTTTTACATCTTTGCTTCTCTGTGTATAATATTTCTTTTTTCTCCATCATAATTTTTTTAATCTTTGATTTTTCAGCAGTTTTTTAAAGAATTGTCTAGGTATGTGTATATATTTGCATGTAAACTCGACTGGGTCCTCTGAGCTACTGCATCTGAAATTTGTTGCCTTTCATTAATTTTGTAATCATTTTATCTTTTCAAATATTTTTTCTTTCCTATTATTTCTCTGTCCTCCTTCTGAGATTCCATTTACACTTATATTACACTATATGATGTTGTCCCACTTGTCTTAGATATTCTGTTTATTTTTTAACACACTTTTTTCTTCTGTTGGCTTGTTTGAATTACTTCTATTGGTCTTTAAGTTTACTAATTCTTTATTTTATAACTAGTATGATGATGTCTATCAAAATCATTATTCATCTCTGACATCTTTTTTATTTGTAGTATTTCTATTTGACTTTTTCTTTTAGTTCCCTCTCTTTACTCTTTACTACTGTTTACTCTCTTTACTGACTTTTTCACGTATGTTTTACATATCTCTTAGCCGACTAATTGTAGTTATTTTAAATTCACATATATCTGGATCTGGTTCTGTTGCTTTTGCTTGCTTATTCCTCTTTTTTGCATGTCAATTATGTTCTTCTGTCAGCCATTAGTCAGGGAGATTGAGCCAACCTAATCATTAGTGGAGTTGGTTTTAGGATTTGTTGTTGCTACAGCTTCCTTCATGACGTCACAAACTTCAAGTTCCCCCAGCTGTGGGCTGCTGGTATCTTGTGCTTAGTGTTGAACCTAGGTTTCCCAAGGACTTTTCTCAGTGTTCCTGTTCTACTCTTAACATTCAATAGGACTTGCCTGCCAGAACCACAGAGGTTGTCTCCACAATCTTGCTTTCTCTCATTGGTAAAGTACTGTGACTTTTACCTGGTTAAAAACTCATACTGGGAGCAGAGAGGGACAGTTTTCAGTTCCCCTAGTCCAGCCTTATTCTTAGTCAGACACTGCACACTAAGTACTATATAACTGCTCTTTTCTTCATTTCATCCAAACACTTCCTTCAATCAGTGTAGTGTTGACATATGTGCAGAAGGCTGGGTCCAAGCTCCTTGCTCTGCAGCAAATAGCTTTTGTTGCTCCTTCAGTGACAATGTACCTGAGAACCAAATTAGGATGATTTCTTGGTCTTCCCACAAAAGGAGATTACTGTTTCTTTTTACTCAGTGCATAGCTTATAGTGTGAGCCATAGGGACTTCCTTTTCCTCTCTCAAGAGAACACAGGTTTTGTTTGTATCCCTCCTCCAGTAGCAGATGACCTGCTTCTACCCTTACCCTATAAACAATGGATCTTTGCCTGGGTTCTCTCCAAGTTGTCTCTTTCTTTTCATATAATAGAAAGATTCAAGATGTAGACCAAGTTTTGTGCCCATGCACCCCTGAGGGTAGCTCTTTCTTGCCCTGCCCCTAATCTTTCTTGTGGAAGAAATCATCCAGTGGATGCCCATGAAAAAGAAATGGAAAGTGAATGTACACTCCTGTTGGGTCTGGAGTTTCCAGAGGTTCTAAACTTCCATGCTGGCCAAACCCAACCTTTAATAATACATTAAATTTTAACTGTTTTCTTCTTAATTGCTTTTACAGTGGCTGTTTCTTCATCCCACTTTCTGCCAAAGATGAAGCAATTCATTTGTTCCATCTCTTCTCAGAAGGGCCTAACAGCCTTTGGAATTTAGTCTACTGGGTTGCCTTGAGACCTCAGCTCCGACCATTTTTCAAGATGTTATAATTTTGTAGATGAGCCTTTTCTTCTTGTTAAGGTGGGAGTTACATTCTCTTGCAGCTTTTTTATATCCTCACAGCTCCCTACTGAAGTTCTTTTGAAGAGTTTTCAAATATGATTACTTGGTATGCTGAGATAGTTGAATGTAACAGTCAAAAAAAATGGTACCCGAATGGATAAATCCAATAAATGTATTTTATATAGGTTATTTCCTTGCACTTGAAATTTACAGTTCTATATGTTGTATCTCTAACAATTTATATGAAAAGGCCTTTTAAAAATTAAGAACACCCAAATAAGTTTTAAAACTGATTTTATTTCATCTAGAATATTTTACCTCATAGTTATGCTTCTGGTACAAACTCACCATATTAGAAACTGAGTTTGCATTGTGAGAGAACACAAGAGAATGGAGACAACTTTTCTTAATGTAAAAATAATTTACCTAACCCCCAGAGAGTCCTTAATACACCCTGAAATTTACCCGATAGCTAGAAGGAAAATATAGCTTCATACTTCCAAAGTTACAAATAGAAAATAGAATAAACTTCACTGTTATACAATGAGATGTATTTACCTAGAGCATGCATTAAAAAAAAAAAAAACTATATCGTTAAAGTAATAGAATTTGACAGGCTGAATGTTAGATTGATAAGCCTAATGTACCCATTCACTAGAGAGAGAAACAATGAGAACAGTAAACAGCAAATGTAGCAATGTCTCAATCAAGTTCAAGCCAATGAAAGGAGGAAATGCTGCATACATACAACAAGGGGCTACTAGTGGCTTGAGAAACTCCAGGAAGCCTATGTAGAGAACGTTCTCTTACCAGACTTCCCACTGAGAATGTCCCTATGGGAAAAGCAAAGGCAGGAAAGTACTGCATGTTTTAACATCTCAATGCAAGGACTGAGTATTTACTCTCCCAACTAATCCTTGATGGCATATCAGGGGGTGACACAATTGCAATAAAATATTTTGTTAATTACCAAATAAGGACAATCTGAGGTACAGATGGACAGAAAATGTTAGATTGTTCAGAAGGCTCTCATTTCCTGGAATTTTTGTTACAGCTTCCAAATACCTGCACCTCCACTTTCTAATATAAATTTCAGTAACAAGGCATATAACCACTAATCAGCAGCTGTGTTGGTATTATCATGTTGGTAAAATTTCCTAACTCAGTATTTCTTAAAATATGGTCAGGAGAATAGAAAATTAATATTCCTCCATCTTCTTTGCCACCTTATGAATTTCAGTAAGATAGAAACCAGCCTTTCCTCGACAAATTTTAGGAAAACCCAGCGTTTCCTCTTTAGTCCATCCTGACAACATAGAAAAAGCCTGGGAAAAGTGAAAACAGTTCCTTCTCTCTTGCCCCAATGACATCACCACAGTCTGCTCACAAGAACATAATGACAAATGGTAAATTGCAAAAGGTAACTATCCTCTCTCCTACAATTAGCAATCTTTACATTGCTTATTGCTCTGCCATTGTGTGTCCTTGGACATAATCTTATCTGTTCAGTTCCATCTTGTAAATAAATGTAGAAAAAAAGTTAGTTAAGGGATTATAACCATATATAGTCCTATTGACACACAATGACCCTTTTTACATAAATACAATACAGCCTCAAGGTTGATTGATTGCAAGCCTTAAGGGCTTGAGACAAAATGACCTTGAAAAGAATGGATTTTACTTAGCAGTCTTAAAAGCCACTCTTCCACTTCTCAAGCGCTTTGTGTGCCTGTGAGGACTTTCCTCATCAGGTACATTGTCGAATTAGGTACTATATGATGTTTCATGTAAAATGATGGTATCCCTGAGAATAGTAAATATAATATTATTAACCCAGTTTGAAACATTTTTAAAAGACATTTTTACCACCAGACTGACTGAATATATGCTATTTTGAGGTAATATTGTTACAAGGAAGAACAAAATCTGACTACATGTTGCTGTCTGTTTCTTTTACTTTCTTTGCTTCCCGTTGCTTTGTTGCTTTTGTTCACTAAAAGGATACTGTCTATGCATAATGGCCTGCCTCAGGGAACGCTGCCCCTCTGCCTGAGTGTTAAATCAAAGTGCCTTTGTTCAGGTAAAAAACATGTTGACCCTGTCCACCTGTGAATGGCCGCAAAAAAGAAGAAATTAACACATCCCCTCCCCAAGGCTGGCCATTCCAGGAGATAATTTTCAAGAATTCCTCACCTCCACCCCCTCTCTGTTCTATAAAGGAAACTGGGATCCAGACCCCGATAAGATGGACTTTTTGAGACACTAGACTAGCCTGCCATCTTCTCGGTCTGCTATTCCTTACCTCAACACCTCATCTCCTGATTTATTGGCCTGTTATGCGGCAAGCAGAGTGAGCTTGGACTCAGTAACAATATCACTCAAGAGACAAAGAGTTTGATTCTATGTTAAATGTCAGCTTAAATTTAAATAATGTTTATACATTTGTGCAACATATATTCCTTTTTCTGAATTTAGGGAAGTGCTAAGAACAAATGGGGTAAAATTGGTGTAGTAAATCCACAATTTTTATACCCTGTTAAATGCACATACATAGTAGCAATAAATAAAATATGAAAAGAGAAAAGCAAAAGAGCAAACAACCTTTAGAAAAAGATAAACTTCTGTAAACTGGAAAAGGAACATAAATACAAAGCAGTGAGGAGAAGGAAGGCAGAGGCTTGCTGAATCTCGGGTTTGGGAGAAGGTAGTAGTAGACTGAAATTTAGTTATAGATGGTTAATAGAGACGAAAAGAGTCCTTCGTCTGCCTGGAGTCTAATTTAGACTCATGACTTAAAGAAAGAAGCTAAGAACAATTGCTGCTGATGGCTCTCTGTGACTAGGGCTTGTAGGAACATGCGGGCTGTAGAGATGGGAGGATATAAACACAGCCTCATAAACAAGAAATAAACCAGGACTGACTGTAAATAGCTGGATCCACAATCTTCGCAAAATAGAAAAAGCAAAATGATAGACCTATTCTAGGTGCTGATTGTGTGGAACACGGTTCAGGCCAACCATTAGCCAGAAATCACAAAGGAGTAGGAAGGGAGAGAGCGATGGGGATAGAAAGGAGGAGAGAGAGAGAGAGAGAGAGAGCACGTGAGAGCAAGAGAGAGAGAATCCTTTCTAATCAAAATAAGCTGCAAATAAAAATTTAGAATTGCTTGAAGAAAAATGTGCACATCAATAAAAAAGCAAACAGAAATCAACACTAGAACATAAAATCACTGCATATGAAGTCAATTCATTCAAGTATTTGATAAACATTTTAAAGTAAATATCCTTAGGGTGCTTTAAATTATAAATTAACATATAAAAGTGATTTAAAAATTAAGAAGAAAATGTTGAACAAAATCAGAGGAAATCTGTATGAAATAAACATAGTGAATGTTAAAAGAATCCCCTAGAAATATGCTATAAAAATATAGTCATTGTAATAAACACTCTAGTAGATTGTTAGGAAAACAGCCCTCAATGAATCATAACCCCCTCATTCCACACCCTTTTGAAATATGATTTCCCTGCTCCTTCTATTAAGAATTAGTGCCTTAATAGTCTCCCACTTCTTTAATCTGGCCTGGCTCTGAGACTTGCATTGATTAATAGAATATGGCAAAAGTGACATGGTGTGACTTCCTAAGCTTTCTCTATCATTGAACGAATCTTTTATCACGTGAAGAAGCCAATTCTGGGCTCTAAGGGTGAGAGGCCATGTAGAGAAGAATCAGAAGGCTACAGCCAACAGCCAACACCAACTGCCAGACATGGAATTGAGACCAGCTTGAAATATCCATCCCAGTGAAGCTTCAGAAGACAAAACCATATATGAATGATCCTATACAAGATCAGCATAAGAACCCCCTGACAGAGCCCAAACTAAATTAAACCAACAAACAGTTGTTGTTTTAAGCCATGCAATTTTGAAGTGGTTTGTTATGCAGAAATTAAGAACTGACACAAAAATTGGCACCTATAAATCAGGTGCTGCCATAACAAAAACCTAAAAGCTTGGCATTGGCTTTGGGACTAAGTGGTGGGTGAACCCTTTAAGACAGTGAAGAAACCATCAGTGTTAAATAGAAAAACATTGAGAAACTGTTCTTTGTGGAAAGATGGGGATCAGTGATCCAAAACTACTGGCAAAACTTAAGACTTCAATAGCTGGGAAGATAGAAAGAGTTCTCCATGAACTAATCAATCTGTCCAAGGAGATATCCAGGCAGGATGTTGAAAATGACTATTGGCTTTTTGTGTCTGTCTATGATAAATATGGAATGAGAGAGACGAGCTAAAGAAAGAGCCATTCAGCTGACAAGTGTAATTTAGAGGAAATATAAACAATCAAGACATGCTCGATTATAAAATAAAACAATTTCTAGACTTTTCAGCTACGGTCTCAGAGTAAAGATCAAGTTAAGAGTGTGGCTCTAAGACCTTTAATTAAGAACACAGAGAGATTTATGGGAGTGCCCAGTAAATCCTCATAGTTAGAGGAAAATTTCTAAGAATCTTAAAGATATTATCTCACAACAACCTCACATAGGGCTTAAAGTAATTAGAGATCTATTTTTAAAGAATCATGGATGTGGCTTTTGGGGCATGGAGCAAATCTCAATTAGATTCATAACCAGTCCAAAATCTTTTTGAGGAAGTTATAACAGGCTCAATTATAGGGAACAGAGTAGTTCAAAATACAAAGAAGACTCTGGGATCCCAAATGTCTATGGTCAGGAAACAGGCCGAGAATGCCTTTCACAGAAAAAGCGGGCCTTTGCTATGGTTCATTTCCTTTTCCTGGAAAGGGAGGCTCTGACAAATGCATACAGTTAGATTTCAGAATTGCTATGGTCTAGGGACTGCTCTCTTCCTCATTCTATTTCTCCCTTTTTTCATTAGGTATGTCTATTGTAGTTAATCTGTCCATGTCTTACTATTATGTATGTTGGGTTATAGGTTGTAAATAATTTCTTTTTAACTTTACAAGTCTCCAGATCAAGAGTGCCTGTACTTGAAGAGTTGCAGATGGGGAATCTCATCTATCACCTAATCTGTCACAGATAATGATGCTGTTATGTAAAATTGTGGGACTATTGGGAGGAAATAAGTATATCTTGCATATGGGAAAAATATGAGCCATTCAGTCTAGGTGGTGGGTATTATAACAGATTGCTGCCATAATGCCCCTCCCCCAAATCACACTCATCTCTGTCCACACCCTTTTGAAATATGCCTTTGAAGCTTCTCCCATTAACAGGTGGAATCTAATTGTTTACTACCTTGATTCTGGGCTGGGCTTGTTTTTGCTCTAACCAATAAACTTTGGGGAAAATTGTGTTGTGTAAATTTGTGAAGCCTAGGCTTTAAGAAGGCTTGCAACTTCTGCTTTCAGCCTCTTGGAATGTTTCCCTCATCATAGGAACAAGCCAAACGTAACGTACTGGAGGATGAGATGTTACAAGAATGAGCAACAAGCCACCCTGGCCAACCATCAGTACCAACTGCCTGACGGGTAAGTGAAGCCATCTTGAACTACACCCCCCAGCTGAGTTGATTGTACCTGTGTGAACAAGTCAAGGCCAGATCAGAAAAAGAATCACCCAGTGGAGCCCAGGCGAAATTGAAGAATCATGAAGAAATAAATGATTGCTTTAATCTAAAGTTTGTTTGGGGGAGAAAGGGAGTGGTTATTATAAGCCATAGATAACTGATACCCATAACTATTAGAAATATTAAAATCTAGCCAACACCCCAAAGAGAATTGGTGAATTAGGACATTCATTCAGAACAAAATGCAAAGTGATTAATAAATTTTTTTAATATTAAAAAGGTATAAGACATAAAGAACACTTTTGAGAGAGGCTTAATTGTGACTGATAGGAGTTCTAGAAGAAGAGAATGAAGGGAATAGCAGAGCAGAAACACACACAGAGATAATTTTGAGAACCAAGTTATGAGCTTGCACTCTGAGTACTAGTGCGATAAATAAATAGACCCAAATCAGTGCACAGTATAGTGGAACTATAATACAGAAGTATAAAGAAAATGTATTTAAAAGCATGTGAAAGAAAAGACCCATTACCCACGAAAGAACAGCAAACCAACAACATATTCTTTGCACTTTCACAATAGGTGCTAAACAATAATGAAGTAATATCTTCAAAGTGTAGAAGGAAAATAATTCAGTCTGGGATTTTATATCAACTAAACTATCTTGCAAGAGTTGAAGAAAAATAAAAAAAAATTTAGACACACAAATATTAAGAGTTTACCACTCACAGAATATCACCAAGTTAACAAGTAAACCATGTATTTAATTTTTTTTTTTTTTTTTTTTTTTTTGCGGTATGCGGTTGTGGCCTCTCCTGTTGCAGAGCACAGGCTCCGGACGCGCAGGCTCAGCGGCCATGGCTCACGGGCCCAGCCGCTCCGCGGCATGTGGGATCCTCCTGGACCAGGGCACGAACCTGTGTCCCCTGCATCGGCAGGCGGACTCTCAACCACTGCGCCACCAGGGAAACCCTGTATTTAATTTTTATATAGTTAATCTCTCTAGAGGAAAGCATAGATATAAGAACATCAGTGTGCACAGAAATAGATAAAACACATAATAGAATTTGATTAAAAACTAACAAATAAAATAACTAAACTTTGCCATTTCCATGAGAATATGTTTCATGATGATTTTGTTTACCTCTAGAATGTAAGACTTAGTGCCTGGAACCTATTTAAGTTCAATAAGTATTTATTAAATAAAGAATTTAGGACCTTGTGCTTGCAAAAAGGATGAAACTATTGAAAATCTCAATTTGGCTGAAAAAAAATTAGCTATGCATTTAAATAATTAAAAATTCTACTTAAAATAAAAATATAGGGCTTCCCTGGTGGCACAGTGGTTAAGAATCCGCCTGCCAATGCAGGGGACACGGGTTTGAGCCCTGGTCCAGGAAGATCCCACATGCCGCAGAGCAACAAAGCCCATCTGCCACAACTACTGAGCTTGCGCTCTAGAGCCCATGAGCCACAACTGCTGAAGCCCCTGCGCCTAGAGCCCGTGCTCCACAACAAGAGAAGCCACGGCAACGAGAAGCTCGTGCACTGCAATGAAGAGTAGCCCCCACTCAAAACAACTAGAGAGAGCCCATGCACAGCAACGAAGGCCCAGCAGAGCCAAAAATAAAAACAAATTAAAAAAAAAATATATATATATATATATAGAGTCCTGTAGAGAAGGCAGAAAATGAGGGAGGAAGGATGGAAAAAATGATAGTGAACAGAAACATTAAATTCAGATGGTAGAATTGAATAAAATATATCTATTATCACAATTAATGTAAATATTTTAAACTCAGCTTTATGTGATAAAGATTATAAGATTGGAGGAAATGAACTCATAAGAGACAACTAAAGCAAGCATATAGAAAAGTTGCAAATAAAAGACATGAAAGATGTAACATCAATGTCACTGAAACAAATTACTAAGATAGCATCTAAGACTCACTAGTATTGATATAGCAGTATGTTACTGTAGCAGCCATGCATTTCTCAAGATCTGCATGCTTTGCTGCAAGTAGCTCACACCTGCCCTCCTTAGTGGCTCACCTTTGGACACAAGAGCAAATTAACAGAGAATCAGAAGTGCTTGGTGTTCTACACTGTACCCCAGGGAAGCCCACAGCTAGTGTTCCACAGTTATTGGACTACAAAACTCAGTTCTTTTGCCTCAAGTCAGGATATACTCTGAAGTATAATTTGTGCTCCAGAGTTCACCAAAGGATCAAGAAGTCTGAGATGTCACCAAAATTGTATCCTTTCTGCATGTTTTCCCCTTCCTTTTCCTGTTTCTCCCACACTCTTACCTGTTTTTTTCTGGGAGTTCTTCCTTAGTAAATCACTTGCACTTGAACCTGTGGCTCATTATTTACATCTGTAAGAACCTATCCCAAGACAGGTATATAATATTAGTTTAAGAAATAATTAGGAATTTCACTTACGCCTATGACGTGGAAAGTTGAAAAGAGCATTGCTTCCACACTAATAACAAGAAAATGCTGGATAAACTACAAAATTATAACTTTTTTGAACCTATCAGAGAACTGAGATTCTCAGGGCAACCGATTAGCTTGGAATCCAAGGAAAGACAGGTGCCTCCATGCAGACAGGACACAAACACTGCAACATGCCTGGCAGAGCATGGGAAGAAGAGACACCAGTGCCATACAAGAGGTTAAAAGAATTTATCTATTTTTTTAAAAGAACTCTCTAAGGTCCAAGTATGGGCTAGCATAAGAGTATAGGATCCCTGGGAGCCACAGACAGCAGGCATTCATACTACTTGCAAGCTGTTCGCCACAGACCTTTGCTGGAGCTCAAAGAAAGAATTCGGGCATATTTGGATAGAACAGAAACCCTCTCATGGCTGTGCAGGCTTGGATTAGGAGAACATCCACCATTAGAAAAAAGGCATAAATCCCTACTTTTAAAGGTTTCTTCTTCATGGAACAAAAGCCCTAAACTGCTGGGAAGTTGCAACACAAACCACCACTTGAGGGCACACTTGAAGATGAAGTTGGGAAAAGGTAAAAATAAAAAATAACCTGTACCCCTGGAGTAGGAATAAGAGACTGTCCTGGGGCCAGACCATAATAGGTCTCCTATTACTATGGGAGGGGCAGTAAACTCTCTCCCACCCAAGGTCTAATATAGGTCCATAGCAGAGTTTGCCTTCCCTAGGTAGTGAGGCAGTTTCGCTAAGAAAATTCCAACTGTGAGGCCAAGCTAGTCTAAGTTTGAAGCTGGACCAAAATAAAAGAAAACCCCCGAGCCTCTTAAAGCCAGGATCACAAACACAAAGTAGTAAGTACTAGCAGGCTACCACTGGGAAGAACAAGGGCATGGAAGACCTCCTGTCAGATCAAAGAGCAACAGAGAAGGCTAAAGCTTAGGGTGGATAAGGAATAGTAAGAAAAACACAACGCGGTTTTGACCCTAAGGTATTGCTAGAAGAATTTGAAGCTGGTGATACACTGATGGTAACAACTGCCAACAAAAAAATCCCAAATCAGCTGAACTCTTGACTAGACTGACCCCGAGTCTCCGTATTAACAGATTAACAGCCTAGTGGAGAAGGCGCACACATTTCTATGTAAAACTGCTATAGCTCAGTCTGTACTGTGCTGCCCTTGATGTCCAGAATTCAATAAAAAAATAATTACAAGACACACAAAAAATAAGGAGAGAAGAGCCCACTGAGATACAGCAATTAAATGAGTTTGACTCAGAAAAGACCCCAGTGTTGCAATTAGGCAATAAATTTAAAGCAACTATGATTAATAGCTTAAAAGTTCTAAGCATAGTTTCCTCACCATCAAAATGAAGATTTAAAAAGTGTCTAATTCACATGGGATTTGTGCAGATTAAATGAGATAATGGTATTCAATGGATATTTAACAAAAATCCCTGACACAGAGTAAGGATTTAGTGAATGATAGTAGCTGTGGTCACTATTATTTAGACACTTAATGAAAGGTTCACTGGTTTTATTCCAAAGGCTTCTGAGCATATCCTGAGGATATGTATAAGCCTTACTTGTGTCCACTCCAAGCTGATCACCACCATCACCTTGCTTCTTCTGCCTCAGGTCTGGGTTTTTTATCAGGAAGCAGAGATGAAACAGTGGCTGAGCTTCTTTCTCCAGTGTGTTAGTAACTCAGGTATCGGTGACTCTCCCAGTTCTTGATTTGTGAACTTTGGAAGTCAGTGACTCCATTGTAGTCTGTATCTTCGGTGTTATCAATGAACTCAAAATTCAGTCTTCCATTTCTTATTTCTATTTGTCGCTACCAAAAACCAAAATAGGCTAGATGGCACATGTATCAATTTAAAATAGTTGCAGTATACTTTTGAATTATTCCTCTTTACCTTGAAATCTGTATTGCTTTTACAAGTAAAATTTAATTCAAAGTCTATATTCATACACTAATCAGAGAAACCAAATTGCAGTGATTAACATTGTCCCTAAAAACTCAAGATGATCATTCAAAAGACAGAACCTAGAGTAAAGAATCAACTTTCTGCCACCAATCTTCAGATTTTATAGCTCCCTTTTATTTTTATGTTGCTTAGGTTATTTCTCCTGATAGATTCCATGTCTTGAAATATAGTCTTCAATTAATAAAATATATAGGATTTAGGTAACAGAATATGTCCATCTGTACTAACCTTAGATTCTCCTTAATTGTTATAACCAGGCCATATTTACGGTGTAAATATCATTGGCCATTTACTTGTAACCAGCAGAGATAGTATATCTAACATATGGCAGCTTCATAGTTGCTGTAGTTCTTTCAAAAGTGATTTATGCATATTAAAGTTAGTGACAAATGCAACATAAAAGTAAGGCTGTGAGGTAACTTTGCATTCCTCAGCTGCCCTGCATGTGGTGCCTACTATCGGAATCTTGACAGCCAATTGTACTACCACTGAGGATTTATGCGCAGGTACTGTTTCCCTAGCTACTTTGCTCTGGTTTCCTCATTAAATTAGGATTAATTTTTAAAAGAAAATATTTAAAGAAGGCTAATCACAGAATGCTGACATCATGTAATTCATTCTTTTCATTTTGAGAGGATAACTGCCCTCTGCACATCGGTGGCAAAGTTAGGTTTGCAAACCTAGGTCATGTGACTTGAGTCCATTCTTGTGACCACTCTGCTATGCTGTCTCTCAATATTCTCTAGCTGGTCTAGCTCTGCCATTAATTGGACGACCTTGAGAAAGCCACGTAACTTCTCTGACACACTTCCTCATATGGAAAAATGGGGATAATAATAGTGCCTATCTCACAGAGTCATTGTGAGAAGTATATGAGTTAATATTTGAAAGAACTTACAACAGTGATTGCCACATTGTAAGCACTGTAAAGGTATTGGCTAAAAGAAGTTCTGTTACTTTAAATACCACCCTGGGGCTATCTTATTAATACCACTTAACATCTTGATAGGAACCTTAAAAAGTGGTAGTGCAAATTATAATTAAATAAAAGAATAATTGTTAGGCTGTAGCTGGAATAAATTAGAACATTTACATGAGATCTCCTTGCAGTTGCATTGAGATCCCCTTGGATTTACATGAGATCTCACTTGCCTGCCAGTGCCAAGTGAGCACACAGCTACTCAAATCCCTTGCGGAAGAAAACACACTCATAACTCAATGACATGAATTATGATAGCTAGCATTTACTAGGCTCTTACTAGACACATATTAATGTATTAATTTGAATTGCCAGAATAACCCTATGGAATACATACTACTATTATCCCCATTTTACAGATCAGGGGACTGAGGAACAGAGAAATAACTTATGTACTGTGAACACATAGCTAATAATAACTGGTAGAGCTGAGACAGGAGAATCAGTCATGTCCTGAGCACTTCCCAATTTAGCCAGTCCTCCACACTTCCCTTACCCCCGAGAGCTAAGATCCTACTGAATAATAAAAATAAAGAGTACATACGAAAAAATTTTTAAAAATATATATATATAGTTTCTAAAATGTAGTTTTCTCACTGTCTGGTGGTAACAAACTATGAATGGACAGTTCTACTGGAAGTGATCATGTTCTGAAAGTAACTGAACTTTAGTTCTTCCTCGACTTTAGTGAAAAGACTGAGGTTGCCAGTGACATTGATGTTTCCCCTGGGTATAAGAGAGCTGAGGATGAACACAGAAAGATAAAGAAGTGGGTGTGTAATCTGCAAAAAGTAAAACATCTTATGAAAGTATTAGTCAGTCTTACTGAGACAGGCTGGGATTTTCACCATGATCACTGGTCCCCCATGCATTTTAACATGTAGCAAAGAGTTCACACTCTCCTTGCCACCCAACCACTTCTAAATCCTTCTGCTTCCAGAGTAAGAACTGCATGTTTGAGAGTAAAGAAGAAACTCCTGAGAGCTCCTAGATCTGGAATCTAGAACATAATTTTCTAGATCAATGACTTGCACATGATTGCAAGCCATACGGACGCTGAGTGTGTTCGTAGAACTGAGTTGAATGGACTTCTCCAACAATCCAGGCTATGTCTACCCAGGGAGAGTTTGTGGCCCACATGTTCTTTAAAGTTGGGCAGAATTGATCATGGAGACATAACTCCATTCTATTTTCAGGAGTCAGATATAAAGGATGTGGAGAGAATTTTGTTGTTTTCCTTGATACATCTTCTGTTACACTGCTAACAACAACAACAAAAATGGGGCCTTGGAAAGAACTTCAGGGAGAAATGGTGAGATGGAAAGATGCCAGGATAGGCAGACTTCAATACACTGCTGGTGAGCAAACCTTGGGATGCCATCTCCATAGTGAGAACAGAAGCATGCTTGAGTTGGAGATTCATCTGCTTACCCCAGATGATTGAAGAGTAATTTCTCTAGTTGATGAGGGAAATGAGGTAAGAAGGCAGGGGATGCAAGTAGAAAACAGACCCTTAAGCTACCAGGATACTGCCCGCCAGCCTTTGCATGGACAAATGAAAAGCAGAGGCCTGGACATTGTCTTTTTCAGCACGCTGACTCAACGAGTAACTCTTTCCGGCTCATAATATGCTAGGCATTGCTGATACACTGGTCAACTAGAAAGATAGTTTCCTGACCCAAGGAGCTGATAGAGTAGAAGGGAATAACTGCACAATTGATTATAATTGTGATGAGTGTACAAAGAAGTATAGATCATTTTAGGAGCCCATCATGGGAAACCAAACCTTGCTTAGTCAAACTGAACAGAAAGAGGCATTTAAGCTGAGGCCTCAAGGATGGGTAGACTTCACCTTTGCCAGGTGGGGATGACAGGGACAAGCTGAGAGAACATCAGCTAGAGAAAAAAGAGACACAGCCTTGCTGGCTCCTTCATAAGGCTGAATTTATGCTTTAACATGTTCATCTATCTTCTCCCATTCGGAACCAGGTAAGGATTGAGGAAGGCAGAAGGATGTGATTAGCTAATATGCTTCCTTTGCTTTTTATGCACTGCCAAAACACGGGACTCTATATATTTGATACCTTATTTAATCCAAGCAGCAGCCCTATAATGAAAAGGCTATCTTTCCATTTTACACATGAGGAAACAAAAGAGCAAAGAGTGTATACTGCATAAAAATGATAAAGCCAGGAATTCAAACACAGGTCTCCCTGCCACACACCCTAAAATGAACTTTCCACAACACCTTTCCACATACGTTAGAGGGAAACAGAAACAAAAAAGTGGTACTCGGTAAAAGCAGAAGAAATTATCCCTTGGAAGAGGAATGAGGAGAGGAATGCTCCTTTCTGCCTATTTATAACCTGTCTGCATCCTCAAAAGAACACTGCCAAAGTGTCTATCTGCTGTGAGTGAACAATTCGTAGGGGTTCTTAGATATCAATACCAGGAGGAACCAAGGGGAAGCCCATTACAGATGACCAAGATTTGTTCAGAGTCTAACTCTTCTATTCCCTGGTAAGGTATCTGTCAATTCAAAACCCAATGTACTGCATTTTCAGCTGAAAGGACATTTTTCCAAGGTGAAATGAAAGGTGATCCTAACTTTTTCTTCAGTCATGTTTTATCATTGCCTCAACAGCCATTTTGTATAAGACAATTTTCTTCAGGCCCAAAGTTGTTTTTATATTTGCAAAAAATAAAAGAATATTGTAGGGGAAAAAATTTCACAAAGATCAAAGTAATTCAAGTACAGTACAAGAATATACCACTAAATTTCAGTGAAAAGAAAGCTTCAAAATTCACTCAAAAATATCATCGAATAGTCACACTGTCAGAAGACTTAACTTCTGTAATATCACTCAGGAACACAGGACTGATCATTCTCAGAATGCACTTTTCAAAGAAAAGAAGCCATAAATCCATTCACTTGTTAAGTGTTGTCAACTCTGTTTTAAAACCCATTTCAATCACACAAGAATAAGGCACTTTCTGCATCTTTTTTTTTTTTTTTTTTTTTTTTTGGCGGTCCGCGGGCCTCTCACTGCTGTGGCCTCTCCCGTTGCAGAGCACAGTCTCCGGACGCGCAGGCTCAGCGGCCATGGCTCACGGGCCCAGCTGCTCCGCAGCATGTGGGATCTTCCCGGACCGGGGCACGAACCCATGTCCCCTGCATCGGCAGGCGGGCTCTCAACCACCGCACTACCAGGGAAGCCCCACTTTCTGCGTCTTTTAGTGAGTCAAAAGAAAGACAAAAATCAGTACATGTTTTTCATATCAAAAATGTATGTCTTCAATTCTGAGAGAAGACAGAAATAAATTTTTTTAACAGCAATAGTGGCATTAAACTTTAACACCGCTTTTTCATTCTTTCAGTGATCATTTTTTTCTTATGTAGCATATAAAATGTTTAGAGTTTATTTCCCCTTTTATTAAGACTTCATAATGAGCTTCCAGGACCTGAGTTCCAAACTCTTCAGAAATTACTGATAGGTTAATTGGTTTTCTAAAATTCTCTTAAAAATATAAATTTCACTAAATTGCCACATATGGCCTTTCCATTAAATATTAATGATTCTTCAGCAAGTAGTGTCTATAAACAAAACCAGATTTCAACAGCCCTCTATGATAGGAGAATGAAAGTTTGGTAGATTTTACTTACCTGCCACAACTAAAAAAAATCAATACATAGTTGAGGAAATGTTATTTTGTTTGGCGAGTGTAGATAAACGACATAAGTGCATGTGTGGAGTCAGTGCTAAGAAATAGTGCAAAGAAGAGGAGAAACAAGGTCAGACAATTCTGTCTCTAGTTCAGAAACTGGGAAATGACCAATACTTGTAGCTAGATTGGAAGACTTTTCTAAGACTTTTATTGAGGGAGAGAAGAGGACAAGAGCTAAAGTAATTAATCCCCTCACTTGACTGAGGCAGAAATGGAAGGAATGGAGGACCACGCTTACACAACTAAGCAGATCAACATAAAACATCTAGCACAAGAGACCTTCAAGATGGCAGAGAAGTAAGATGTGGAGATCGCCTTCCTCCCCACAAATACATCAGAAATACATCTATATGTGGAACGACTCCTACAGAACACCTACTGAATTCTGGCAGAAGACCTCAGACCTCCCAAAAGGCAAGAAACTCCCCAAGCACCTGGGTAGGGAAAAAGAAAAAAGAGGAGACAAAAGAATAGGGACATTACCTGGACCTCTGGGAGGGAGCTGTGAAGGCGGAAAGGTTTCCACACACTAGGAAGCCCCTTCACTGGTGGAGACAGCGGGGAAGCTTCAGAGCCATGGAGGAGAGCGCAGCCACAGGGGTGCGGAGGGCAAAGCAGAGAGATTCCCGCACAGAGGACTGGTGCCGACCGGCACTCACCAGCCCGAGAGGCTTGTCTGCTCACAGGCTGGGGCAGGCGGGGCTGGGAGCTGAGGCTCAGGCTTCGGAGGTCAGATCCCAGGGAGAGGACTGGGGTTGGCTGTGTGAACACAGGCTGAAGGGGGCTAGTGCACCACAGAGAGCCAGGAGAGAGTCCGGGAAAAAGTCTTGACCTGCCTAAGAGGCAAGAGACCATTGTTTCAAGGTGTGCGAGGAGAGGGGATTCAGAGCACTGCCTAAACAAGCACCAGAGACGGATGCGAGCCGCAATCACTGCGTACCCCAAAGATGGGCATGAAATGCTAAGGCTGCTGCTGCAGCCACCAAGAAGCCTGTGTGCGAGCACAGGTCACTCTCCACACCTCCCCTCCTGGGAGCCTGTGCAGCCTGCCACTGCCAGGGTCCCGGGATCCAGGGACAACTTCCCTGGAAGAACACACAGCGCGCCTCAAGCTGTTGCAACATCACATTGGCCTCTGTGGCCACAGGCTCACTCCACATCCCATACCACTCCCTGCCCCAGCCTGAGTGAGCCAGAGCCCCCTAAAGCTGCTACTTTAACCCCGTCCTGTCGGGATGGGGAACAGATGCCCTTATAAGTGACCTACACAAAGGTGTAGGTGACCTACACAAAGTGACAGGGTGACCTAAACAAAGAGGCAGGGCCAAATCCAAAGCTGAACTCCATGAACTGTGTGAACAAAGAAGAGAAAGGGAAATTACTCCCAGGAGCCTCAGGAGCAGCGGATAAAATCTCCACAATCAACTTGATGTATGCTACATCTGTGGAATACCTGAATAGACAACGAATCAACCCAAAATTGAGGCAGTGGACTTTCGGAGCAACTGTAGACTAGGGGTTTGCTTTCTGCATCTAATTTGTTTCTGGTTTTATGTTTATCTTAGTTTAGTATTTAGAGTTTATTATCATTGGTAGATTTGTTTATTGATTTGGTTGCTCTCTTCCTTTTTTTAATATATATATATATTTTTTTTCCTTTTTCCTTTTGTGAGTGTGTATGTGTATGCTTCTTTGCGTGATTTTGTCTGTATAGATTTGATTTTATCATTTGTCCTAGGGTCCTGTCTGTCCACGTTTTCTTCTTTTTTTTAGTATCATTTTTAGCACTTGTTCTCATGGGTGAAGCTGTTTATTGGTTTGGTTGCTCTCTTCTTTCTTTCTTTTTTTATGACTTTAAAATTTTTAATAACATTTTTATCTTAATAACTTTATTTTATTTTATTATTTTTTTCCTTCTTTCTTTTTTCTCCCTTTTCTTTTGAGCCATGTGGCTGAAAAGGTCTTGGTACTCTGGCTGAGTATCTGTGCCTCTGAGGTGGGAGAGCCAAGTTCAGGACATTGGTCCACCAGAGACCTCCCAGCTCCATGTAATATCAAATGTCAAAAGCTTCCCAGAGATCTCCATCTCAATGCTAAGACGCACTCCACTCAACGACCAGCAAGTTACAGTGCTGGACACCCTAGGCCAAACAATTAGCAAGACAGGGACACAACACCACCCGTTAGCAGAGAGGCTGCGTAAAATCATAATAAGTTCACAGACACCCCAAAACACACCACTGGACACAGTCCTGCCCACCAGTAAGACAAGATCCAGCCTCATCAACCAGAACACAGGAACAAGTTCCCTCCACCAGGAACCCTACACAACCCACTGAACCAACCTTAGCCAATGGGAGCAGACACCAAAAACAGGAACTAAAAAACCTGCAGCCTGCAAAAAGGAGGCCCCAAACACTGTAAGTTAAGCAAAATGAGAAGACAGAGAAACACATAGCAGATGAAGGAACAAGGTAAAAACCCACTGACCAAAAAATGGAGAGGAAATAGGCAGTCTACCAGAAAAAGAATTCAGAGTAATGATAGTAAACATGATCCAAAATCTTGGAATAGAAAGGAGAAAATACAAGAAAAGTTTAACAAGGACCTAGAAGAACTAAAGAGCAAACAATGATGAACAACACGATATATTAAATTTAAAATTCTCTAGAAGGAATCAATAGCAGAATAACTGAGGCAGAAGAATGGATAAGTGACCTGGAAGATAAAAGAGTGGAAACAATTACTGCAGAGCAGAATAAAGAAAAAAGAGTGAAAAGAAGTGAGGACACTCTCAGAGACCTATGGGACAACAGTAAATGCACCAACATTTGAATTAAAGGGGTCCCAGCAAAGAAGAGAAAAAGAAAAGGACTGAGAAAATATTTGAAGAGGTTATAGTTGAAAACTTCCCTAATACGGGAAAGGAAATAGTAAGTCAAGTCCAGGAAGCACAGAGATTCCCATACAGCATAAATCCAAGGAAAAACATGCCAAGACACATATTAATCAAACTATCAAAAATTAAATACAAAGAAAATACTAAAAGCAGCTAGGGAAAAACAACAAATAACATACAAGGGAATCCCCATAAGGTTATCAGCTGATCTTTCAGCAGAAACACTGCAAGCAGGAAGGGAGTGGCAGGACATATTTAAAGTGATGAAAGGGAAAAACCTACAACCAAGATTACTCTAACCAAAAGGATCTCATTCAGATTCAATGGAGAAATTAAAACCCTTACAGACAAGCAAAAGCTAAGAGAATTCAGCACCACCAAAAGAGCTTTACAACAAATGCTAAAGGAACTTCTCTTGGCAGGAAACACAAGAGAAGGAAGAGACCTACAATAAAAAACCCAAAACAATTAAGAAAATGGGAATAGGAACATACATATCGATAACTACCTTAAACGTAACTGGATTAAATGCTCCAACCAAAAGACACAGACTGGCAGAATGGATACATAAACAAGACCCATATATATGGTGTCTATAAGAGACCCACTTCAGACCTAGGGACACATACAGACTGAAAGTGAGGGGCTGGAAAAAGACTTTCCAGGCAAATGGAAACCAAAAGAAAGCTGGAGTAGCAATTCTCATATCAGACAAAATAAACTTTAAAATAAAGACTATTACAAGGGACACAGAAGGACACTACATAATGATCAAGGGATCAATCCAAGAAGAAGATATAACAATTGTAAATATTTATGCACCTAACATAAGAGTACCTCAATACATAAGGCAAATGCTAACAGCGATAAAAGGGGAAATCGACAGTAACACAATCATAGTAGGGGACTTTAAACACCCCATTTTCCCCAATGGACTCATCAACCAAAATGAAAATAAATAAGGAAACACAAGCTTTAAATGATACATTACACAAGATGGACTTAATTGATATTTATAGGAGATTCCATCCAAAAACAACAGAATACACTTTCTTCTCAAGTGCTCATGGAACATTCTCCAGGAGAGAGCATATCTTGGGTCACAAATCAAGCCTTCGTAAATTAAAGAAAATTTAAATTGTATCAAGTATCTTTTCTGACCACAACGCTATGATAATAGATATCAATTAGAGGAAAAAAAATCTGTAAAAAATACAGACACAAGGAGGCTGAGCAATACACTACTAAATAACGATGAGATCACTGAAAAATCAAAGAGGAACTCAAAAATACCTACAAACAAATGACAATGAAAACACGACAACCCAAAACCTATGGGATGCAGCGAAAGCAGTTCTAAGAGGGAAGTTTATAGCAATACACTCCTACCTCAAGAAACAACTCAAAAAAAACAACCTAACATTACACCTAAAGCAATTAGAGAAAGAAGAACAAAATACCCTAAAGTTAGCAGGAGGAAAGAAATCATAAAGATCAGATCAGAAATAAATGAAAAAGAAATGAAGGAAACAATAGCAAAGATCAATAAAACTAAAAGGTGGTTCTCTGAGAAGATAAACAAAATTTGTAAACCATTAGCCAGACTCATCAAGAAAAAAAAAGAAGACTCAAATCAATAGAATTAGAAATGAAAAGGGAGAAGTAACAACTGACACTGCAGAAATACAAAAGATCATGAGAGATTACTACAAGCAACTCTATGCCAATAAAATGGACAATCTGGAAGAAATGGACAAATTCTTAGAAATGCACAACCTTCTGTGACTGAACCAGGAAGTAATAGAAAATATAAACAGACCAATCACAAGCACTGAGATGGAGATGTGATTTAAAATCTTCCAACAAACAAATGCCCAAGACCAAATGGTTTCAAAGATGAATTCTATCAAACATTTAGAGAAGAGCTGACACCTTTCCTTCTCAAAATCTTCCAAAACATGGCAGAGAGAGGGACACTCCCAAACTCATTCTATGAGGCCACCATAACCCTGATACCAAAACCAGACAAAGATGTCACAGAGAAAGAAAACTACAGGCCAATATCACTGATGAACATAGATGCAAAAATGCTCAACAAAATACTAGCAAACAGAATCCAACAGCACATTAAAAGGATCATTCACCATGATCAAGTGGGATTTAATCCAGGAATGCAAGGATTCTTCAATATATGCAAATCAATCAATGTGATAAACCATATTAACATATTGAAGGAGAAAAAACATATGATCATCTCAATAGATGCAGAAAAAGCTTTCAACAAAATTCAACACCCATTTATGATAAAAGCCCTCCAGAAAGTAGGCATAGAGGGAACTTACCTCAACATAATAAAGGCCATATATGACAAACCCACAGCCAACATCATTCTCAATGGTGAAAAACTGAAACCATTTCGTCATATATCAGGAGCAAGACAAGGTTGTCCAGTCTCACCATTATTATTCAACATAGTTCTGGAAGTTTAGCCACAGCAATCAGAGAAGTAAAAGAAATAAAAGAATCCGAATCAGAAAAGAAGAAGTAAAGCTGTCACTGTTTGCAAATGACATGATACTATACATAGAGAATCCTAAAGATGCTACCAGAAAACTACTAGAGCTAGTTATTGAATTCTGTAAAGTAGCAGGATACAAAATTAATGCACAGAAATCTCTTGCATTCCTATACACTAATGAAGAAAAATCTGAAAGAGAAATTAAGGAAACACTCCCTGTTACCGCTGCAACAGAAATAATAAAATACCTAGGAATAAACCTACCTAAGGAGACAAAAGACCTGTATGCAGAAAACTATAAGACACTGATGAAAGAAATTAAAAATGATACAAACAGATGGAGAGATATACCATGTTCTTGGATTGGAAGAATCAACATTGTGAAAATGACTATACTACCCAAAGCAATAGACAGATTCAATGCAATCCCTATCAAACTACCAATGGCATTTTTCACTGAACTAGAACTAAAAATTTCACAATTTGTATGGAAGCACAGAAGACTACAAATAGCCAAAGCAATCTTGAGAACGAGAAATGGAGGTGGAGGAATCAGACTGCTGGACTTCAGACTATACTACAAAGCTACAGTAATCAAGACACTATGGTACTGGCACAAAAACAGAAATATTGATCAATGGAACAGGACAGAAAGCACACAGATAAACCCACGCACATATGGCCATCTTATCTTTGATAAAGGCAAGAATATACAATGGAGAAAACATAGCCTCTTCAATAAGTGGTGCTGGAGAAACTGGACAGCTACATGTAAAAGAATGCAGTTAGAACATTCCCTAACACCATACACAGAAATAAACTCAAAATGGATTAAAGACCTAAATGTAAGACCAGACACTATAAAACTCTTACAGTAAAACATAGGCAGAACACCCTATGACACAAATCACAGCAAGATCCCTTTTGACCCTCCTCCTAGAGAAATAGAAATAAAAACAAAAATAAACTAATGGCAACTAATGAAACTTAAAAGCTAGGAAAAGAAACCATAAACAAGGGAAAAAGACAACCCTCAGAGTGGGAGAAAATATTTGCAAATGAAGCAGCTGACAAAAGATTAATCTCCAATCTTTACAAGCAGGTCATGCAGCTCAAAATAAAAAAAAAAACAAAAACAACCCAATCCAAAAATGGGCAGAAGACTAAATAGACATTTCTCCAAAGAAGATATACAGATTGCCAAGAAACACATGAAAGGATGCTCAACATCACTAATCATTAGGAAATGCAAATCGAAACTACAATAAGGTATCACCTCACACCAGTCAGAATGGCCATCATCAAAAAAATCTACAAACAATAAATGCTGGAGAGGGTGTGGAGAAAAGGGAACCCTCTTGCACTGTTGGTGGGAATGTAAATTGATACAGCCACTATGGAGAACATTGTGGAGGTTCTCTAAAAAACTAAAAATAGAACTACCTTACGACCCAGCAATCCCACTACTGGGCATATATCCTGAGAAAAGCATAATTCAAAAAAATTCATGTACCACATGTTCATTGCAACTGTATTTACAATAGACAGGACATGGAAGCAGCCTAAATGTCCATCGACAGATGAATGGATAAAGAAGTTGTGGCACATATATACAATGGAATATTACTTAGCCATAAAAAGAAACAAAATTGAGTTATTTGTAGTGAGATGGATGGACCTAGAGTCTGTCATACAGAGTGAAGTAAGCCAGAAAGAGAAAAACAAATACCACATGCAAACACATATATATGGAATCTAAAAAAAAAAAAAAGTTCTGAAGAACCTAGGGGCAGGACAGGAATAAAGACTCAGACATAGAGAATGGCCTTGAGGACACGGGGAGGTGGTAGGGTAAGCCTGGATGAAGTGAGAGAGTGGCATGCACATATATACAGTAACAAATGTAAAATAGATAGCTAGTTGAAAGCAGCCGAATAGCACAGGGAGATCAGCTTGGTGCTTTGTGACCACCTAGAGGGGTGGGATGGGGGGTGGGATATGGAGGGTGGGAGGGAGATGCAATAGCGAGGAGATACGGGGATATATGTATATGTATAGCTGATTCACTTTGTTATAAAGCAGAAACTAACACACCATTGTAAAGCAATTATACCCCAATAAAGGTGTTAAAAAAAATTAAAGTAACAGACATATTGCCTAGGAATGGTTCCGGAATAGTAAAAGAGAACTTCTTAGAACAAAGAGGTGTCAAACACAAAAATATTAACATTTGCTTATTAGAGAAGAACTTCCAGGTTTAAGATGGCATTGAAAATTATCACTACTACCTTTCCTAAGTTAAATCATACCAAAACAAAAAGAAGAATAAGAAACAGACAGATAAGACCTTTTAACAGATCTAGGAGATAAAACAATAAATAGAATAAGATAAAGACAAACTGCATCTTTGTCAAATCCAGGAGGCATATGTAATTGTGCAATAGAGGCTTTGAGAAAAGGATGCCAATTATAGTGAGGAAAACATAGGAGTATAAAATCATCCAGGCACTGTTCTCTGGCAGCTGCAGATCTCAAACAGCAGATTCCGAAGTTTAGATCACCTTAGGTGCAGAATCAACAGGAAGAAGGATATAGTAAAGATTGAAGCAGACATTAATATACTAGAATAAAGAACACTAGCAAAACGAATGAATAAGCTTAAGAATATGTGTATTAATTAGAAATAAAATAGACAAAATACTGTTAATTTAGTCATAGAAATAAGGAGGAAAATAAGTACACAAAATAAGAAATGACAACAGGTAAATAATGACAAACAGAAAGAAAAATTAGAAGAATAATTTGAGTTTACATTGCTCACATCTATGCAAATGAGATTTAAAACATACATAAAAATAATGATCTCCAAGAAAAATATAAAATAACAAAATCATTCACAGAAGATATCAGAAACTCTAAATTATTTAATTAACATGGAGAAGAAAGAACTTTGTCAGGGAACTACCCTACAAAAGGCTTTACATATAGACTAGAATATTTTGCAACATAATTCAGAAAAATAAATGAGGATTTGACAACTCAGATGATCTCTGAATTGCTCCAGTGGAAAGAAATGAAGGGAAGAATCCACTAGAGATAATTGTGTTTGATATGGAGAAATCATTCCTATTCATTAAGCAGCCAGGCAATGATGGCCACTATCACCAAAATATTTGAACACTGCTTTCAAGGAACTTGCAAGTAAAATTAGACAAGATGGGAAATAAGAGTTATAAAATTTGGAAAGAAGAAAAGAGAAGTCACCATTGTCTGAAATTGATATTAAACGTGATTCAAGAGCATCAACTGAAAACTACTACGAAAAATTCTGTAAGGTCACTGGGCTTCCCTGGTGGCGCAGTGGTCGAGAGCCCGCCTACCAATGCGCGGGACACGGGTTCGTGCCCCGGTCCGGGAAGATCCCACATGCCGCGGAGCAGCTGAGCCCGTGAGCCATGGCCGCTGAGCCTGCGCGTCCGGAGCCTGTGCTCCGCAAAGGGAGAGGCCACAACAGTGAGAGGCCCATGTACCGCAAAAAAAAAAAAATTCTGTAAGGTCACAAAAGTAATATACACAATATAGTCTTCTCATAGTCATCAATAGCCAGATAAAAGTATACTGTAGAAGAAAATACCCCCAAACAATAATAACAACACAGCCAAAAAAGGGAAAATTCCTAGAAATAAATGTGTATAATCTCTATGAAGAAAACCTTAAACTCTACTAAGCGACTTAAAGAAGCCTGGAATAAATAGGAAGATATACCTTGTTTCTCTATATGACTGACTCTTCAATTTCCTATGAATATCAGTTATCCCTAAATTAATCTATATATTTAATATGAATACAATAAAATTATGATGGGATGCTTTTTAGAAGTAAGCTAATCTGAAATTTCACTTGGAAAAATTGCATGGGAAAAATCATGCAAATTCAAATTTTATAATTTTTATTTATTTATTTATTTGCCTGTGCTGTGTCTTAGTTGCTGCCTGTGGGATCTTTTATTTGTGGCATCTGGGATATTTTAGTTGTGGCCTGTGGGATCTTTAGCTGTGGCACGTGGGATCTTTAGATGTGGCATGTGGGATCTAGTTCCCTGACCAGGGATCAAACCCAGGTCCCCTGCATTGGGAGCATGGAGTTTAAGTCACTGGACCACGAGCGAAGTCCCTGAAAATTAACAAGGAGTTAGTCTTCTGAGATTGAAAAAAAAATTTCTAAAGTTGCAGCATAAAATAAAATTAAAGGTAGTTCTGATACCTAAATGGGTAGGCAAATAATGGAACAAATCAGACGGTATGCTGGTGAGCTGGGTCTTTGATCAGATATCCCCAAGTTCCCACAGTTGCATTTCTCTTAGGCGAAAGGCATAGAACTACAGTTCCCAGCTCCTGTGTCCTTAGTCTTGTGGATGTGTTCATCCAACAAAAGGCACTGGCAGAGTTTGGCAGGGAGGAAGGGGAAAAATCCAGGATATATTTCAGGTGCCGTCTTTCTCCATGGCTCCTGATTCTGCAGGACAGCCACTACCTTCCACGATCTTGGTTCTCACTGGGCATCCCTTGATGGCTATCTCTCAATGGAAGCACTGACTCCTGGGCTCTGATTATTAACTTTTTGCTTGATGACTATAGCAGTAGGAGCTGTATCAGCTTCCTGCTGTTGCTAATCTCTGGATTGCCTCACTGTCCCCTATTTGGTACCCCTATTTCCCTAACCTGTGTAATGAATTCTCAGTACTCTCTACAATACCTACCTAGAGTGATTTCTATTTCCCTGCCTAGACCCCAGCTGTTCCTGCTGGCAAAGTATATCAGCAGAGAATGAACACCATTCAACAAACTGTGTTGAGAAAACTGAAAAGCTATTTGGAAAAAAATAAATAAATCTCACTCTTCATACCACAACAAAATCTGGATGAATCAATGGTTTACATTTGAAAACATTCTGTGAACATGCTGCAAGAAACCGTAAGAGAATAAAACCTTCCTAAGTGTGATGCAAAAGTCAGATGTGGAAGAAAAGATAGATAAGAGACTACATAAAAATAAAAAGCAATCACAAAAAAAAGCAGTGTAAACGAAGTCAAACTATAAAATACATATTGACAATTTACAGATAATGGGCTAACTTTGTTAATATGTAAAACCCTGCTGCAAATCTCCAAAAACAATGAACAGTATAAGAAAAAATGAGCAAAGGCACAAGTGAACAGTTCACAGAAGGAATAAAAAAAAATAGATCTGAAATATTTCAAATACATTAAAAAGGGCATTAAATCACACTCATAAGAGAAAAGCAAATTAAACTATGATATGCCTATCTGATGAGAGATTTATATGCTTTGTAGGAAAAGGGTACTTCATACTTTGCTAGAAAAATGAACAAATCCCTTCAGAAAGCAATCTGGCAATAACTACCAAATAGAAAAATGCACACTAGATCCTAGAAAGAGCCAAGAAATGTACTCCTCTGCTACAGTTGCTATCTGCAAATTGAAATACTTATCAGAGTGCTTCCTGTGGCATTGTTAATAATAGTAAAAGACTGAAAATATCTAATTTGATACTGGTTATGTAAATTATAGTATGGACAGGCAATGAAATACTGGAGTCATTAAAAAGAGCAGCAGACTTCCAAGATATGTTCTAAATATAACAAGCAAAATACAGTGCAGTCTATATGGTATACTACCTTTCTGGTAGGAACGTATACAGAGATAGACACTCGTGATGACACATGCATAAAATATCTTTGAAAAGATAGTCAAAAACTATTAGTGGGGAAAAAAGTGACTAACACATAGGGAGGGAGACATTTAATTGTAAGCCTTTTGAATCCCTCAATTCTTTCAGCAGTGTGCTTGTATAACTTTAAGAATTTTAAAATATTAGTATTTCAAGTTGAATTTATTTTTCACTTAACCCTCAGTTAAAAAACGTGTAAAGGTAAAAGGCCAGAAATAATTTAGGTTTCTCAAGTGGAAATAATTTTGAGCCCTAATATGGTTTTTGAAATGCTAATTTCTGGTCATAAAAGAAACAGTAGTATTTTCTTTTAAGTATTTGCCTGAACACATATGAAATTTCTCTGTTCTGTGTTATCTCAGTAGTCTGTAAAAAATTCTAAGCGGTCTCTCCAGGTGTGTCTGGCTGAGGCACACAAAGCCTTTTCCCTAACTCCCCAAATACTAAATAAAGAGGCTTGCCCACAGCCTCAGCACAGCAACTGGCCCAGGTCCCGGGTAAGTGCTCAGTTAGAACAAAGAATAATGCTACCAGTGATTGGCCACCTACTACGACCTAATATGTGCCAGGAACTTTATAGTCTCTAACCCTTTCAATTACTCTAAACTTTCCTGCATTTTACTGATGAAAGAACTGGCACTCGGGGAAATCCAAGTGTGTCCAATCTCATTCAGACAAGGTTGAGGCAGAATGCAACCAGATCTGGCTAATGGACGCCAACTTCGCTCACCACTTTGCTCTAGGTCTCCATTTATTAGCTCTCAATACACATCATTTTATTTCCAGGATCCCCAATTCATCCTCAGTAAGATGTCCTCCCAAGACATTCTTTTCCTGTGTCAACCTAAGTCCTCATAGATGTTCTAGAGAAGAGGCATTTTCCTCCTTGTCAATAAAAGCTAACAAAACACTAAACCCAAGTAGTGGGTTCCCTGGTTAACTCCTCTCTTCTCACCTACAGCCATTAATTAACACGAAATACATGCACACATGCGTGCGCACACACACACACCGCAATTCACCCATCCTAAGCTCCATTTTATGCTACAAAGCAGACTATAGGGCTAACTCCAGATTGGACTGTAAGAGAGCTTTCTCACCTTCATATTGTCTGAGCTCATATCCCAGCCAATTCAAATCCCTTCCCTCTGCTCAAGTGACTAAGGCCCTTCTCATTAAAACTCACTCTCACATCTTGCATTTGTAATCAAGTAAAAATAATTCATAGGAACATATACTTGAATTTTTCTATTTGAATTCCATACAAGTTCAATAGAAATCATGGTGGTATAAGTGGTTTGGTTGATGTTGAGCTAAACAAAATATAATACTTTTACTGTAGGACTTCTCAGAACATTTATGTCGCTGATGTGCCTTGCAAAGAGGAGCCTATAGCAAGCAGTAGTTTCCAAGCTTAACGATCATGTATTCCAAAGAAAACCATTCTGAGAAAGAATTTAAGTGCTCTAAACTTTGGTTCTTCAAAGTGAGGTGCTAAGAACACACGATGCAACTTCAGAATACACTTCGGAATTTATTTTCCTATGGTATTATCCAATTGGACATATTTGCTAATGTGTATAAATACCTTAAGACAAATGAGAACCATGAGGCATTTGTCTAAAATATTGGGTAGAAAAACATTTGAGGGATAAAGGGAAAATTAGATCTTACCCATGACCTTGAAATTTGTTGAGTAAGCAGCCTCACTTATAAGATTGGAACACTTTTTCTCTCTCTATTTTTTTGCCGTACGCGGGCCTCTCACTGCTGTGGCCTCTCCCGTTGTGGAGCACAGGCTCCGGACGCACAGGCTCAGCGGCCATGGCTCACGGGCCCAGCCGCTCCGCGGCATGTGGGATCTTCCCGGACCGGGGCACAAACCCGTGTTCCCCTCATCGGCAGGCGGACTCTCGACCACTGCGCCACCAGGGAAGCCCCTCACTTTTTCTCTCCTTATCAACTGGTTCAAGTTTTCCTCGACCCATCTCTGTGTTTACTCTGTGTAATTATCTTACGCTTCTCATTCCTAAGCAAGAAAAAAATTAAATCAAAGTCTACAGTCTTAAAAAGAAAGAAGAGGGGGGCGGTGGAAAGATGGCGGAGGAGTAAGACGCGGAGATCACCTTCCTCCCCACAAATACACCAGAAATACATCTACATGTGGAACAACTCCTACAGAACACCTACTGAATGCTGGCAGAAGACCTCAGACCTCCCAAAAGGCAAGAAACTCCCCACGTATCTGGGTAGGGCAAAAGAAAAAATTAATTAAAAAGAGACAAAAGAATAGGGACGGCACCTGCACCAGTGGGAGGGAGCTGTGAAAGGAAGGAAAGGTCTCCACACACTAGGA
>NW_006788259.1:673979-674362 GCF_000442215.2 Lipotes vexillifer | reverse complement strand
GGAGACGCTAAGGCTGCTGCTGCCGCCACCAAGGGGCCTGTGTGCGAGCACAGGTCACTGCCCCCACCCCTCTTCCGGGGAGCCTGTGCAGCCCGCCACTGCCAGGTTCCCGGGACCCAGGGATAATTTCTCAGGGAGAACACATGGCGGGCCTCAGGCTGCTGCAACGTCACGCCGACTTGTGCCGCCGCAGGCCCGCCCCGCATTCCGTGCCCCGCCCTGCCCCCGGCCTGAGTGCGCCAGAGACCCCGAGTCAGCGGCTCCTTTAACCCCGTCCTGTCTGAGCAAAAAACAGACGCCCTCCAGCGACCTACACGCAGAGGCAGGGCCAAATCCAAAGCTGAGCCCCTGTGAGCTGTGAGAACAAAGAAGAAAAAGGGAAA
>NW_006788259.1:652279-667975 GCF_000442215.2 Lipotes vexillifer | reverse complement strand
TTTGTGGCTGTCTGGAGGGGTGGGATAGGGAGGGTGGGAGGGAGGGAGACAAAGAGGCAAGAGATATGGGAACATATGTATATGTATAACTGACTCACTCTGTTATAAAGCAGAAAGTAACACACCATTGTAAAGCAATTATACCCCAATAAAGATGTTAAAAAAGAAATAAAATAAAAAAATAAAATAAAAATAAAATAAAAATTAAAAAAAAAGAAAGAAGAAAGAAAAAAGTTGAAATTATATTAAGATACACTCAACTTCATTTCCAAGGTGATTCCAATTACAGGTTAAGTAAAAATCAGAAGACTAAATTTCACAAAAATATTCTAATGTATTTCTGAACATTTAAACATAACTGATAAAGTACAGACAATTCTTACACAAATTAATTAAGACCAGCGAAAAAGCCTTACTGATGTGAGCAAATTAATATGCATATACATCAGTACAAGGGAAGTCCTGGGGAATGCTATCAGTAGATCTGAGGTTGGGCCTGAGATTTCTCATTTCTTGTCTTCTCCCAGCAAGGGCTGAAAGTGCATTATTAATGGTAACTCTTGTTCAGAATGGCTCTCATCTCATGAAAGCTTATTGATATGGACACACTGTCTATTGATTATGACTAGGTTGTGCTAAACAAACAAATAAACAAAAATGCACACCCAGAATTGATGCAGGACTCTTTTGCCCAAAAAAGTAGACCTAGCATTTTAGAAAAATAGCTCAAGCCAAGAAAGCAACATTTTTGCTTTACACACTGAACTCATTTTGGTACTTTTAATTGACATGGCAGTGGGAGACTGGATATCCTCAGAGGGCTTCTGTTAATTAAGAACTGTGGTCTGTTGAGTGACATGCCCTCCTCTCTCAGCCACCTGTTTGGGCCACCAGCCAAGAATTGAAAAGTTACAGGAAAGATGCCAGGCAGTGAGGAACGACTTAAGTAGTGCCAGATTTGATGATGTGAATATACTTTCTGTTGGCTATCAAAAGATGCTTTCTATTATCATAGCAAACATATTCAATTCTACCCTCTCAGCTGGACTTTCTTTTCTTCTGCCTCTCTTCTAAATTACCACCAGTGGAGGTCAACTACAGCAATTTTTCAAGCAGATTGCATAATGTTTTCATGTTGCTAACTTGCTCCCTTTTCTCCTATTTGAATCTATTTTTTATTCTCTTGATGAATACACTTGATTTTAGAAGTGTATTGCCCTGAAGCTATGTTATACATGTCTTGAAAAATGCTTGCTGAAGACTATTGATTTCTGAAATTGCTGGGCTATGGCCAACAGCATCCACTTCTAATGCTATTGTGATTTCAGTGACCTACAGTGTCATGTTATCAAAAACGTTTTACTCATATTTGCAGAATGCGTACCCGAATGACACTGATTAAGCACCTGAGCATTGAGTTCTTCTAAATGAAGGCAGCCACTTCCTCTCTTGCTGCCAAGGAAATGGCAGCCTCCGTCTCTCACTTGTCTCTTTCATTGTTGCTTTTCCATCATTTTCATTTTAATTTATGTGGCTAGGTATAGCTTAATCCCATTGCCACAAACCCCGACAGAGATCTTATTCCCTTATTGCTGTGGTTGGACTACAAGTTCCCTTGTGGTGATGCTGTTGCAGTAAGAGTGCCATCCCCTGTCTCCATCGACTTTTTTTTTTTGGCCTAAAGATAGGATTGAACACAGGACCCCTGCATTGGAAGCGTGGAGTCTTAACCACTGGACCGCCAGGGAAGTCCCGTGGCTCCACTGACTTTTGGGTATTCAGATGTTTTTGTTGCAATGGGATTTGCTCTAACAAGATTTAACCTTGGGGGACCCCAAGAGTGGCAGCCTCTGTGTCCATGTGAGCCTTGGTGACTAGCATCAGTTGTATCTCTAATTGTCTTGGTTCCACTAAGTGAATTTGCTGAGAAGCTAACCTTTAATCTTCAAAAGGAGAATATTTACTTCCCAGAGCCATTTTACTAGAGTTACAGAAATGCACCAATTACTTCTGCCTTTAGAGCATGAACAATTTGACAACATTAATTAACTCAAATTTTTTTGCTCCCCTTCACCCCAAGACTAATAGAGTTAAAAAAAAAATAACCCTCAGGATTCTGAAAGTCACTGCAGAAGGGATTTGTAACTTCCAAAGTGGAGAGAATCCTAGACAAGAAGAGGCACAATGAAGACACTTTTACCTTGCTTAACTTTAAAAAAAAAATTGTTTTTCCATGTAAGTCATTCTTAAGCAGGCTTTTTTTTTTCATTTCTTATTTCATGATAGACCTTTTCACTACCAGGACCAGCATGATGTTTTTCTTACAATCAAGAAAAGGAAAAATTACATTTCATTCTCTCAAGACTTGGTAAATAATGAGAAAAAATACAAAAAAATGGATATTTGAATAAATGGATTCATTCTTAGATTGTATGTCCCCTACTTTGATTTGCCCGTCCTTGTTTATGCTAGAAAACTTCTCTGGGACACCAAGTAGTAGCATCAACAGTAATATTGTTCATAACCACAGAGTTTATTGAGTGCTTACTACATGCTAGGCATTTTACATGCTTTATCTAACTTAATATTTACAATCTCTAGAAGTACTAATATTGGGACTTCCCTGGTGGCACAGTGGTTAAGAATCTGCCTGCCAATGCAGGGACATGGGTTCAATCCCTGGTCTGGGAAGATCCCACATACTGCGGAGCAACTAAGCCCATGCACCACAACTACTGAACCTGCACTCTACAGCCTGCAAGCCACAACTACTGAGCCCACGTGCTGCAACTACTGAAGCCTGCGCACCTAGAGACCATGCTCCACAACAAGAGAAGCCACCACAACGAGAAACTCATGCACTGTAACGAAGAGTAACCCCTGCTCGCCACAACTAGAGAAAACCTGCCCACAGCAACAAAGACCCAACACAGCCAAAAAAATTTTTTTAATTAAAATTAAAAAAAAATAAAAGTACTAATACCATTGCTGTTTTACCAATGAGAAAAGGAAAGCATAAAGAGATTAAGTTACTTGTCAAAGGTCATTGACACAGTTGAACTCAGTCTGAGTCCTTCCCATGACGTTTTCCTCCCATCTGAATGTTGCTTGCCATTAGAGAGATACAGTAGAGAGACAGCTGGTTTGCATGGGCTACTCAGTCGCCTTCAACTGATTGCAGCCCTTCCTTGGTGTGACTTCTTGGATTTGGATATTGAGTGAGTTGCTGTTTCCTGACTACTCAGGAAACATTGCCAGCACCCAGAGTCAGGGCTGAGATCTTGTACCAGATCCAAACTTCAATCCTCTGCATTGCAGAGATCTGCTCTATGAGGTCACAGAGGGGCTCAAAAAGGCTCAAATGTTGTTCAGAATTGAAACTACAGTCATTAATTACAGAAAACAGCACGTTTTGACTAGTTAATTTGTCAAAACATGTATAAGTCTATCACACTTACTCCCAAAGTTTGTTTGCTGGAAAGTCACACTTCATGTTGACTGAGTGACCTCCTTGCTTTGGTCCTCAGTTCTCCCCCCCACCCTCCCACCCCAGACCTCTAGTGAGATCGAGGTACACTGGATCATCCTTCCAGATCTTTCCAGCATAGATGGCTGTGGAATCCTGAAAAGGTTGCCTCATTCCACACAGAGCAGGTTTCATTCACACCCAGTGTAACAGGAAGGTGGGCTGCTCCAAACAGGGTGGCATGTCCCTCTGAGGCTGTAGGGAAAGGATGAGGAAGCAAAATTTCCCTCCCTTTGTCACAGAGCTCGGGCTCTCCCCCACTGGGATGGAACAAGCAGATCATCACCCTCAAGCTTAAAATTAGGAGTGTTCATTTCCAGAGACTCTCTGAGTGAGTGCCAGAGCTCATCACTAGTGGGCTTCTTTTATTGTGTTTTTCCTCATTTTTGAGGATGAAACAATCCATCCTCCAACCTGCTCCTCTGACTACTTCACCATCTGTTGCTGGTTCTCTTCTGTTTCTTCCACATAGAGTTAATTGGTAGCAGGTAAACCTTATAGAATTTATAAGGGACTAAATAATACACATTATAATTAAACTGCTTTGCAGATAAAGAAATGAATTTAAAACATAAAAGATGGCCAAATGCACAGACAGTGGTAATGTATCTGAGAACAATGAAGGCACATTTCTAAAACTGGCAGAAAGAGAGCATTGACACATTAGAGGAAAACGAGCGCATCCATTCAACACAAAGTGACCGCCTACAAGGAGGTGTTCTGTGAGCACTGTGGGATACGAGATGATGAATAGATATGGATCCCACCTTCAAAGTTTTTAGAGTCTGGTGGTAAAATAAGGTTCATGTACAAATGAAAGTAATACAAGACAGAAACCAATAAACAGTGCAATCTTCCCTCCCTCCTCTTTCTACGATCATATTCACCATAAGCACAGGTCCCTTCTGGGTATGATCTGAACTTCCCAGCACAGTCCCCAGCCATGCAGTTGTTCAAGCATGATTACTAATTTTTCCTTTTCATCCGCAAAAAAAGACCCTGATTAGGCAATTAATTATATGCTCACCTTAATGCTTATGCATGCCATTTCATTGCATTTTTGATTTTATGGATCTATTTCTCCACTAAAATGCAATTTCCTTGAGGGAAAGAAACATGTTTTTAATTTTTTGGAAATCCTTTGCCTCTAGCACATGCCTGACACGTAGTAGGCAATTAATTAAAAATAGTGAAAGAAGTATGAATTCTCTATTTGGGGTAGAGGCAAATTTACATTTATTTAAGAGAAAAAGGGGAAATGTGAATGGAGATGGTGGTGTATAAAATGGACCCCTTGGGGAAGGGTAGGATATAGTCCAGGAGAGGCAAGGAGAACAGCACTCTAGGCGAAGGGATTGCCAGTTATATTAAGGAAAGCGGAGAGATTTAGATAGACAGTGAGAGCTAATGTTAAACTACCACTAAGACACCTAAAAATGCAGTGTTACTTCCATTCTCATGCAGAGCAAATGAGGTCTGCCCTGCATTGAGATAAACTCTGAATATTCTGATATGGTCATCAGGATTCCAGAAATTTCCTTGCTACTCATTACTTACCAAGATAAAAATATATATTCATAATGTAAACCGCAGTTTTCAGTCTTTTTATTTTTTTAAATTGCTGCTGGAGTATTAAAAAGAGCATAGCAGTACAGAGTATTAGTGAAGAGTTAATGTTCTGTACGGACTTGGTTTCAAGACATAACTTTGACACTCACTGTGTGTGACTCTGACCAAGTGACTGAACCTATTTAATCCCCAGTTTTATCATCTGTAACACAGGGAGGACCATGGCATCCTGTTGCTGTGAATACTGAGAGAAAGACTGGTACAAAGTAAGCAATCAGCTAACGTAGATATTATCATCAGGTTAGCAATGAACAAACAAAATTTGTCTCCAATGTGTAGAGATCATGACCGAAGAACTAATCCCAGATCATTTCAGCAGCAGAAAGAAAAGTAGATAAATTTCCTTATTGTGTTTCAGTATATATCTGGATTCTAAATACAGTTTTTTTAGACCTCCTTCATTGACTATAGCCATTTAAAATTTTACATATAAAAATTATGTTTGAATTCTCCAGGGAGCCATGCTCCTAAGAGCTTTGTTTCAGTGAAAGGTAAACATTAAGCATAAAGGAGAAAGTTTTGAGTAAAGGAGGAAGTGATCTAGATTTTTTTAAGCCTTTAACATAGAGTACAAGGATTTCCAAGATCTATAACCCTCTAATACACAGGCAACGTGAACATTTGTGGCACATGATGATTTTTTTTTTCAGTCTCTTTTCCTGTTTTTAACACTTGCCTTCACTAAGCTAATATCCCATAATACAACTAGCCCCCTTCTTCCCCCTTCCACAAGCAACAGTCTTGTACTGTGGATGAAGAGACATAGATAAAGGAAGCAAGTGATGGGACATGACTCTGGTTCTGGATGGCCCCAAGGGTAATTTCAAAAGATTTAGAAGATTTCTACCTCATGTTGGGTTTCAATGTGTATTCCTTTAGTCCTTCCTTTCTTTTCTAGAGAAAAAAAGGAAAAAAAATCGCTGATTCTTCGAATGGACACATACTGAGATTTAAAAATTTAAATGTAAAAACCCTATTATCTCTGTGGCTCAGAGCTATGTGGTCAACTGGAGGCGGACTCCTATTTCACTTAACTCTCTGCCAAGCCATTTATCCTACTTCATTTGAGACTGGTATATACTGTGTGAAGTCCAAGGCTGTGCTTTGAAATTCATCAATGTCTCTAATCCAGCCACTAGACTGTTCCCTGGATTTTGTATATGATATTCATTTTATGCAGTTTCAAGTTCCCTTGCTGCTATTGTGTGTGTGTGTGTGTGTGTGTGTGTGTGTGTGTGTTCCCATGGGCATTTTAGAGGAGACTGGGCAGAATGTTCTTGTCTAGTCTGGCATCGAGCTAACCCAGAAATTCCCCATCATCCACCCACACAAACACAGTGTGTCTTTCTAAGTGCACACTCACTCACACAAACACAGGCTCCATCTGTTTAAAATTTGTCATAATTCTTGCCAGAGATTTACAGGAATTTTAGAAACACAAAAACATAGAATGTCAGTCCTGGAAGAAACTCTAGGAATCATTTAGAATAATTACTTTATTTCATAATTAAAGCCAAGAGAGATTAAGTGATTTATACAAGGTCATTTTCTTAAATTCACTTGTTTATTGTTTCAAGTATCTGGCCAACATTGACCCACTTCTCACCTCTTATATTCTCCATGATTTTTCAAAACTTACTGATACTAGCACCAAGATTGTATCTCAAAATTCTTTGAAAGTCCCAGGATTTAAACATACTCTATTCTCTAAAAATTTCTCACTTTTCTTGGATCTTCCATTTCCTCTTAATGTGTCCTACTTGAGCCATTTTGAAAATCACCCCTTACCAGCAGAGGTGATAAAATATGGGTATTGCTGTCATTCCTTAATATTCACTGCTTGCCCCAATAAATAAATCCATCTCTCTCTTTTTATTATTCCTATGTAATGCTGTTAAAGCAAGCTATGTTGTTACATGTACATATGCTGTGACCATACTAACACCATTCTTATATGTTCATGTTACTCTTTTATGGTCATACTAGGACAGCATTTCCCAAAGTGGACCACTGCTCTGTAAAAGCGATCTGAGAATAAGATTTCCAATGTCAAATAAATATGAGGATTACTGCATACTATATACTTCCCTTAGAAAATTACACTGCATATTAGTGCATGAAAGGATCCATTAAGTCTTGTCCTAAATACTCCAGGTATGAAAATATATATTCTTCCAAATTTCAAGAAAATCCCTATAGAAAATGTTATAGCAGATATTCCATCCACATTTTGCTTATATTTCCTTTATATGTGAACTTGGAGAATTCACTTTATAAGCTAATTTATTATCTCTAATATCTAGACTTTCTAAGTTTGGGGAAGTTGGTTTACAAAATTTTAATTTTGAATCCCCATCCTTATTTAGCTATATTTTCCCTTTAAAATATCTAACACTATAACCACGTACATATATTTTTCTCTCAATTTTATGAAATATACTTCATGATATCTTAGAGATTATGACTGATGGCATACAGAATAGACTTCTCTCACTAGTCAATATTAAAATTTTAAAATGTTTAAATGCTATGGAGCTCCCTCTGCATACTGAATTTGAATAAAATAATTTAATTCAATTTTTAAATAGGAATAAGTATGTTTATTGCTATAGTTTTAAAAAGCACTCCAACTAGTAAGTTAACATAAATTTTACATGGCAGAAGAATAGATATGGTCTCAAACCAAATCAATACTCTTATTTTTTGACTGCTATTATGGCAAAGCATTGTACAATAGGATGTGAGGACTACAAAAACATTTAAAACCTATGTACCCTGTTCTCTACATCTTTTTTGTCTATATGAAAACATGCTGACTAAACATATATTAACAACTCCATAAAAATAAATGGAAGGGATGCTAGAGTCTACACAATGACTATTAAATGAATTGAATAATGAAATTACTTTATGTGGCAGTATTATAAAATATCCTTTAAATACCTAATAAAATTTATGTTAAATACCTGATAAAAATGACATAGCAGATGACAAATGTTTAATTTTTGTTTCTGTTTTTTTTTTTTTTTTGCGTTACGCGGGCCTCTCACTGTTGTGGCCTTTCCCGTTGCAGAGCACAGGCTCCGGACGCGCAGGCTCAACGGCCATGGCTCGTGGGCCCAGCCGCTCTGCAGCATGTGGGATCTTCCTGGCCCGGGGCACAAACCCATGTCCCCTGCATCGGCAGGCGGACTCTCAACCACTGCGCCACCAGGGAAGCCCTAATTTTTAATATACATGATAATGTCACTGGAATGTTATCAATCTCTTCGTACCCATATCCAGAGAAGTGTTAGTATTGCAATACTTGTCAAGTTAAGTCTATTTTGCTTTAATTGGAATTTCCAGAATCTCTTTAGAAGATATTTTCCCCCCAGTGGTGTCTCTCTGAATGGTTTATTTAAAATATTGGCACTAACTAAATGGAAGCTCTATTTTTAAACAATTTTTCCTGAAAAGATTTTAAGAATATAAATTAGAAAGTAAGTCAGAAACTCAGAACTGTAAAATAGAGAGAAGGTACAGCACTATGGCAATGGTAACTTTAAGTTGCACAAAATGATGATTTTGGATTTTTACTTATCAATTCATTGTTTTCATACAATTGCTATTCTGGCAACAGTCTTTGTAGTGAGAAGGATCCAAAGGCTGAACTACCACAGATGAATCACTTAATCTCTTATACCTATAGTTTCTTTACATGTAAAATAAATATAATAACAGTATTGAATTTCAAATAATGTGATGACCATTAAATAAGATAATTTAAGTAAAGTGCTCAGAAAGCTCCTAATCAAAGGGTAACTATTATGATTGTTTTAGTACAACAAAGGAAATGCTATAGGCTTAGTATCTCTCAGCAATGCATTAAACAAACTTTCTTATGATCCCTTTGTGGACAAAACGAAATGTCAGCTGAATGATAGAACAATAATGTGGAATATGCTGATTGAGCACTCCCAGCCGCAAAGTATTGATTAATGGGTCTTGATCACTGTGAAGGAGGCACACTGCAGGTTCTGCCCTCTACATTTTCCTATTCAACAGTTTCATCAATAAAGTTGGAGAAAAGCATGGACACGCTTACCTAAGTTATACATTGCCCAACGTTAAGAGAAACAAGTAAATGTGAAATGACAGAATATGTGATCTCAATAAACAGACGGTAAGTAAATGTTATCTATGATAAGAGGAAATGGACTGACCCTAATAAGATTATTTATATTTAAAATGTATATTATACACATACAGCATGGAGGAGAACCTGATAGGGAAAAAGCTCTTTGAATATAAGAATATAAAGCTCTTATATATTTTTAGTTTGCAAATTGTACTATTTAGTGTAAGGTTACTTATTGTAACAAACCAAACCAAAAACAAATGATAATTCAAACACAGTCCAAAATAATGTATTCCTGATCAGTAGGTGACTCTGTTATAAGTCCTGAATCAGGGACTATTTTTAAAACAACTGATCTATAATAATTAGTACAATTTTACAGATAGTCTTTTCCTTTGACATATGTTAACAAGATACAATGTCATATGCTAAGTCAAAATCATATTAGTATGTCAAATCAATGGTTCCTAAACTTGGTAGCACATTGGAATCACATCAGGAGCTATCTAAGAAAATAATTCCTGAAAGCAATGAGGATGATAACATCATTAAATCTTAGAGGTCAGTTGGCAGTGTTTAAGCATCATAAGTAAGGTAGACTCAGTTATCTTAATGAGAAGCAAGATGGGAGTGGCAACTAAGGTGCTAGACTCACTGGGAGCTCTGTATATGACACTAAATGATATAGAACAATGTTTCAGGGTAAAATGGATGAGCAACCAACTAGGGAATTCTTAATCTATACAATGAATGGAAATCAAGAATAAACAATCAGAAATCTAAGAGTAGCTGCTCCAATAAAATGTCACGATCCCTGCTCAGTTTCTGGACTGAGACCAGTTTTTAGACCTGAAAGCCACCAACTGGAAGGAAGGACTCTATAGCACCACAGAAGGTTTACATGATAATGAGTCCCTTAATCCTTCCACAAATGGTACTATTGTCATTTCCTTGGTTGAACATACACTGTAGAATAGAGAATATTCAGACACATCAAAGATTACTGAAAATATGGTCCAAGTTGACCTAAGGACCTGAAATGCCATCATGGTCCTCCATTAGAGTAATGGGGGAAAGGATTTCTATGGAAATCATATGAAGTCCTAGCACTGATCCAGCTCACAGTGGGTCCATCAGGTCTACAGACCTACTTGGTGGTTATTTTCCTGGTCTCCAAATATGTGGTTGGAATGCAAGTACTTAATAGTTGGCAAAATCCCCATATTGGGTTCTTACTCAGAAGGGTAAGAGTTATATCGCAGGCAAGTCAAGTGGAAACCTCACTCGTTGGCCAAGATACTAAGTTAAACAATATTGTATCTTAGGAGAAATGGCAAAAATTAATATCACTCTTAAACACCTAAAGGGTACAGGGATGGTGCTCCCCATAGAAATCCCATTTAATTCACCAGTCTTACGGGTACTGGTGGTGTAGAATTTTGTTGCATAGAATTTATGGCAAGTTCCAATAGAAAAATTACAAGTGAGGCCCTTAGGGTTCTGGAACAAGGCCATATCAGCTTCAGCAGAAAATATGCACCATTGAATAAACCATTACTATTATACTATTGGGTCCTGGTGTACAGAAACCAGCCAGAACTGTAATAGGTGGATTTTTTATAGGCCCACCTAGTCATGTGTTTGGGCAGGCTAGTAGCAATCCATCATAAAGGAAATGGTATACAAAGAATTGGGCATAATAGGACCAGAGAGCACAAGTAAACTGCTTAGACCCCTATGTCATCCACTAAGTCACTAGTTTCTCTCCCTCAGTTCACAACTGATGGAAGTGGAGAAAGAACTAGGCTGGTTCACAGATGATTCAGTTCTGATGTTGCCATAAGCCAAAAATTAAGTCCTGCTGCATGATAACCCTGCTCAGGGGTGTAAAACTGAAAGCAGTAGGGGCAACTCTCCCAAAGGTCAACACTGGGAAATGCATCTGGTCATCAATTTTATGTACAGAGAAGTGTCCTGAAATAAGAATATATATGGATTTATGGACAAGAGAGAATGGCTTGGCTTGCTGATCAGGAGTGTGGAAGGAAAAAACGGGAAGACTGGGGACAAGAGACATGTAGATAATCTACAGGAGTGGACAAAATATGAAGATCTTGTGTCACATGCAATTCCCTACCAGAGAGCATCCCCCACCAGAAAAAGTACTAAATAACCAAGTAGAAATAATGATTCAACCATTTGATGTTAGCCAACCTCTGTCATCGTCTGCACGAGTGCTTACACAGTAGGAACATAAATGGAGTAATAATCATGAGGGCAGGGATGGAGATTTGTTTTTGAACCCCAAAACATGAGACTTCACTCATCATGGCTTAGCTAGCTGCTACCACTACTAAATGTCCAACCTGACACCTGGAGAGACCAAGACAGAGTTTCCAAATGGCACCATCCCTCTAGTAGACCAATGGCCCCTCTGAGTCAAGTTGATGACACTGAACTCTTTCCACTTTGGAAGTGGCAGTGATTTGTTAGCACATATCACTCTTCTTTCTATAGTGACTGAACCAGCTCCACTGTCTCGGGGATTAGTGTTTCATTTTCTGACATTGCATCCCATCGAACATTGCACTGAACCAAGTAACCCACTTTACAGAACAGAAGGTAAACAAGAAGGCATATGAACATAGGATCTACTACCACACCACCTAATAGAACAGTGGAATGGCCTTTTCAAGGAGCAGCTGAGGGACCAGCTTGAAGAAGATATCATGCAAAGATAGGGAAATAGTCTCCAAGATGAAGTATGTGTCCTAAATCAACAACAGGCTTTTGTTTTTGGTTGTTTTTCTGTTTGTTTTTTGGGGGGTTTTACCATTAAGTAGAATACAAAAGACCAGGATCCCAGAGGTGGAAGTTGGAGAGGTCCTGGTTAGCTTCACTTTCAGTGGCCTACTTGGAGAATTTGGATTCCCATCCCTACAACTCTATGCTCTGCAGATGTGAAGGTCCTAAGACTCACCAAAGGGAACATTTCTACCATAGACACAACAAGAGAGCAACATACAAGAAAAAGTGACATCCTGGCAGAGAGAAATGACCCCAATTATGAGGAAGGTGTACAGCTGCTATTACACAATGGCAACAGGGAGGACCTTGTGTGGCACAGGATGATTCATTGGAGATCTCTTGGTACCCCTTTCCCAAGTTGATTATGTACTGACATTTACATTAAAAACTGCATTGCAAAATTATATTTTGGTTAACAATGAAGTTATGTCAGTATGGATTTTGTTCACTTCTTAAATATTTTTATAAACCAGACTCTGCAACTTCCTTGGCCACAGGCTATAGCGGACCCCATCTGGGGACATCAGCCATGCTACTGCCGCCCATGGTGTTTGTGATTATGATAGATGGAGTGAAAAATTGGGAGCTCTGAGCTTCATCAGAGGAAGTCATCTTTGGGCTCTACAGTTCTGGTAGGGAAAAGGTCCCAGAATGGAAGTGAAGCATAGGATTCTGCTGCTATTGAATGGCCCCTCCTCTTTTACAACCAGAGCAACAAGGTGCCTCCACATGCAGCAAAGGTAGGGAATATACCTTGGGAGGAGAGGACATGCTGGTGAGAGAACCCTAAAAGGAAAGAATATTTTCCTTTTTATGAAATATTCTTATTTTTCCAATATTTAATGTTCTTTAAAGAAAATTACTTTTCTCCTCAGGTATGAAGAGAGTCCTTCCATGAAAACCCACCTCTCTCTACCCAACAATCACAGTCTGCTCACCACTGGCACTACCTTTTGATCCTGTTTATGTTGTGACACAAAAATCCACAGACCCTCAGTCACCCACATCTCTCCCTCTCTATACAAAAGAGGCTGCACCATCTCTCTCTTTCTCCCCTTTTCTCTTCAAATCCTGAAATTCTTACTGTGCCCACTGAAATTCATAGTCTACTCTCAGAAAAATCTGTGTTCTTAATCTCTCTAATTGAAACCTGGCTTTTCTGGAGGACCTTACTTCCCTTCACATGAAGACTGTTTCTTTCTCAAGACTTTGTAACCCTAGGCCTAAAACTATTTACATTTACCCACTTGCTCTCATGGATCATGGTACCCTAACATTGCTGCTATCTGTCTGAATTGTAATTGGCTGTTTACTTGTATGTCTCTCCCAGTAAAATGTAAACCCCTTGATGCGAGAGACAGTATCATATTCAGGGATGTATTCCTAGAATTGAAAACAGTATCTTGTACACTGAAGACCTCATATCTGTTGGAAGAAGCAATAAATGAATGAATATAATATAAAGATATTTCAAATCAGTAGAGCTTTGAAATGTGTACCAGTGATATTTTTAAATGTTGGTACCCTTAAATCTAGTGTCCAACTTCAAAAATATGTCCTATGGAAGAACTAAGAAAATTTATTTGGACAGGTTCAATATTTATCTAGAAGGACACTGGCTAAATTTACAACAAAATGTGACTAGATTTGTAAATTACTGTACATTTATACAATGGAACACTATGAAATCATTAGTGTTTGTGAAGAACAATAACAAATGTTCATTACGAACTCAATTAAAAAGTAGTTTACTGTGGGGTTTCCCTGGTGGCACAGTGGTTAAGAGTCTGACTGCCAATGCAGGGTACATGAGTTCAAGCCCCGGTCCGGCAAGATCCCACATGCTGTGGAGCAACTAAGCTCGTGAGCCACAACTACTGAACCTGCACTCTAGAGCCCGTGGGTCACAACTAATGAGCCCGCGTGCCACAACTAATGAGCCCACGTGCCACAACTACTGAAGCCTGAGTGCCTAGAGCCCATGTTCCGCAACAAGAGAAGCCACCGCAATGAGAAGCCCGCACACCGCAACGAAGAGTAGCCCCCGCTCGCTGCAACCAGAGAAAGCCCATGCGCAGCAACAAAGGCCCAACGCAGCCATAAATAAAATAAATTTTTAAAAAAATGTAGTTTACTGTTAAAGTCTACTTCCCCATTTAAAACGAAAATCAAGTTGCTAAATAACAAAAGCTAGCTCCATGTGGTGGAATTAGGAATGATTTTCCTCATTAAAATACATTTTACAAAATTTCTACAACAGATAAACCTCTTTACTACTCTGAAACTCAAGTTCCTTATGAGCTAACCAAGGAAAATTTCTCCCACAATATTTTTTTTCGATACACAATGATACATAGCTCTCTACATTTTCATTGTAGAGGTGATTAACAGTCCTGCTCATAATATGTACCTTGTTGAATAGCAGTAAGAGGGTGAGGCTAGAGTTAGGACAATATACCCAAACAGGAATACCAATTGTAAACACACTGCACTATGGTACTCTATTTCATTTGTTTCATGTAGCCTGAAATCACATTTACATTACATTCCCTAAGTGAAAAATGAATGAAAGCTTTGGGAACCAGCCAACAGGACTAGACCCATTTACAGATGTCTGATGATTTCTGAAGCAGAGAAGATAGATGTCCCCCCAGGAACCAGTCATTTAACAGGACAGAAGAGAACCCTGATTCCCTATCAAACGGTTCACTATAGAAGTTGTCATTCAATTGAGATTTGAGCTGTTCACAGGGAAAAGTGAGGTAAGATGAATGATTGCCCTCCCTCAACATGGGAAAATTATATTCTCTTCTTCATTGTTTAGATTCAGGGTATGACTTTATAGAGGCTATTTCTCATACAAGTCAAATCCCATTTCAAAATATGCCATTACAACAGAAATCTCTGTACAACAAAAATATTTTTCCAGCCTGCAATCCCTAAATTTTTAATCATTTCTATAAAAAGCCCCAATTACTATGCCAATAATATGTGTACTCCTTTAGGGAAGGCTAAGGTAGAGTCTGAACATTTTATATTATTGTGCATTCATTCACAGTATGCAGTATGTGTATTATCTTTAAAGAAATGTTGGTTACACATTTTTCATTTATCCACATTTAATGTAGCCATTAGCAGTAGCACCATCCATGAATATGAAATGCATGAATATGAATCATTTTTCAACATAAACTTAATGATTATTGTTTATATTCCATTTTAATAATACTTTGTCTGAAATAATGAAATTGCCAACTACTGCTCCCATTTTGGGGCTGAGAACATATGTGCAGTTAGATTCCACTCTATCATGTGGAAACCCATCCACAGGGTGATTTCGTTCTTGTCCTTGTTTGTGCCCTGGCTCCACAGCCTCTTAATCTCTGTCACTGTCACTTGAAGAGCATTTTGGTTGGTCACCTAAGGGACAGTAATTCGTCTTTTAGGTCTTCATACCTGTCCCTGTTTCTCAGGTTTTCTTGTCACACTGTAGCTCTTGGAAGGGCATTGTTTTGGAAGCCATTTTTTTCTACAAAAATAAATGAGTCCTTTTTATCACTGAAGAAAGCACACATTAGAAGCCTGCACCTGGGTCCCATTTTTTTTTTTTTTT
>NW_006788259.1:633081-652269 GCF_000442215.2 Lipotes vexillifer | reverse complement strand
GTATGCGGGCCTCTCACCGCTGCGGCCTCTCCTGTTGCGGAGCACAGGCTCCGGACGCGCAGGCTCAGCGGCCATGGCTCACGGGCCCAGCCGCTCCGCGGCATGTGGGATCTTCCCGGACCGGGCATGAACCCGTGTCCCCTGCATCGGCAGGCGGACTCTCAACCACTGCGCCACCAGGGAAGCCCCTGGGTCCCATTTTGGATGGACTTTGTGAGAGCTGTTTCCTCTGTGAGAGATTTCATGCAACACCTACAAGCTCTGTTTTTCTCCTTCTACATTGGTAAGGTAGCCTTTGTGTCAGTTCAAAGTCTAATTGTCTTGCCCTTCACACCGTGGCTAGTTTCCTTTACAATACCCAAATCAATATTTTAATTCTCACTTTTATATCTCTGATTCACTCTTGGTAATTCTCAAACATATTTTCACTTATTCAAAAAGCAGATAAACCCCACAGATGTGAGAAATTGACATAAAATATAGCTCTATAACCCTGAAGTTTATTGGGCACACTTTTTCTTTTCCTAATTGGTATTTTATACTATTATGATCATTCAATGCTAAATATTTCATAGGTTACATCATAATTTCTTTTTTTGTTTGTTTTTTGCGGGCCTCTCACTGTTATGGCCTCTCCCGTTGCGGAGCAACAGGCTCCGGACGCACAGGCTCAGCGGCTATGGCTCACGGGCCCAGCCGCTCCGCGGCATGTGGGATCTTCCCGGACCGGGGCATGAACCCGTATCCCCTGCATCGGCAGGCGGACTCTCAACCACTGCACCACCAGGGAAGCCCCATAATTTCTTTTTTATTCATTATTTATTTAGAACTGTGTTTATACTATTTTATATTATATATTTTTGTTTTTGTTTTCTAACTGAGATGCTTTGTGATCAGTGATAATCGATTGTTTGAAACTCATTTCTTGAAATGCATTGAAATTTGCTTTATGGAGTGTTCATGGTCAGTTTTCATAAGTGATTCATGCACTCTTGAGGAAAACATTTTCCTCTAATTTTTGGATGCATTAATAATTTGGCTCATGCAAAAATCCTTAACAAAATTTGAGCAAACCAAATTTAACATTAAAAGGATCCCAGAGCAGGGTTTAATACAGGGATGCAGTATGGTCCAACATCTGCAAATCAATGTGATATACCACATTAACCAAGTGAAGGATAAAACTCATATGATCATCTCAATAGATGTAGAAAAATCATTTGACAAAACTCAATGTCTATTTATGATTTAAAAAAAAAACTTCCAACAAAGTGGGTAGAGAGGGAAATTACCTCAACCTAATAAAGGCCATATATGACAAGCCTACAGTTAACATCATACTCAAGATCATGAAAAAGACAAGTATGTTCCCTCTTGTCACTTTTATTCAACATAGTATTGAAAGCACTAGCCAGAGCAATTAGGCAAAAACAAGAAGAAAAAGGCATCCAAATTGGAAAGCATGAAGTAAAACTGTCACTACTTGCAGATGACAAATTACACATAGAAAACCCCAAAGACTCTGTCAAAAACTGTTAGAACTAATAAATGAATTCATTAAAGTTGCAGGTTACAAAATCAATATACAAAAATCAGTTGTGCTCCTATACACTGATAACAAACTACCAGAAAGAGAAATTAAGAAAATAATCCCATTTACAATTGCACCAAAAAGAATAAAATACCTAGGAATAAATTTAATCAATGAGGTGAAAGACCTGTACACTAAAAGCAATAAGACATTGCTGAAAGAAACTGAAGAAGACACAAATAAACAAAGATATTCCATGCTTTTTGATTAGAAGAATTAATATTGTTCAAACATCCAAATTATCCAAAGCAATCTACACGTTCAATGTAATCCCTATCAAAATTCCATTGGCATTTTTCACAGAAATAGAAAAAACAATCCTAAAATTTGTTTGGAGCCAAAAAAGACCCCAAATAGCCAAAGCAATCTTGAGAAAGAAGAATAAAGCTGGAAGCATCACATTCCCTGATTTCAAACTATGTTACAGAGCTACAGTATTCAAGACAGTGTGGTATTGGCATAAAAATGGATACATAGATCAGTGGAACAGAATACAGAGCCTAGAAATAAACCCACCCATATATGGCCAATTCATTTACAACAAAGTTGCCCAGAACATACAACGAGAAAAGGACAGTCTCTTCAACAAATGGTGTCAGAAAAATTGGACAGTCACATGCAAAAAATGAAACTGGAACAGCTGGGACTTTCACTGCAGCAGTTATTTGTAATTACATTTTCCCTGGACAACAAACGTCCAGGTAGCTTAATGAAAAAGAACCTCTCATTATATCCTTTGGTAGCCATGTGTGGTGTACTGACCAGTAAATTATCCTGAGAAAACAAACCACAAGCTACAAATGGAAACAAAAAGCTAACAGGTTAGCAATGCTTTTTAAAATAAACATACAGAATTAGAAGCTTAACGAAGTATAGTATCCACCCTACTTCTCTGGTTACATCTAGAAAAGTGAATATTAAATTTAGACTCTATTCCTAACTATATTCTAAAATGGATTGATCATCAGATTTGATATGTAGTATTAGATAAGTAAACTGAAATTAAAAACATTCAGTGCACATAATGCTAAGAGCATACAGAGTCACCCAAGAGGTGTCTGAGAGTTGGCTATATTACAATTAAAAACTAAGCTTACCTTCACACTTAGCAATTGTGTCAGTGACATGTCATGGAAAAGTGTTAAAATGAAAGTCAGAAATTTAGCTTCTTACTTGGCTCTACTTTGCAGCATAACATTGGGCACACTACATAAAACTTTGGGGTCACATTTTTTTATTTTTAAAATATAGTGAGTAAAAATCAAAGTCCTCACATGTACTGTGTTCAAGAAATGTAATTTTATGTATTTGTTTATTTTTAAATCAGCTTAATTTCTACTCCACTAGATTACTGAAAATTTAGTGTATTTGTATACTCCCCTCTCAATTTCCCCTAGGTTGCATCTAAACTTCAAAAGTCCTACATAGGTCAAGTCATGGAGTGTGCGTGTGTGTGTGTGTGTGTGTGTGTGTGTGTGTGTGTGTGTAATCTGGGAGAAGGCATGATGTGGAGGTGTGTCTTAGTCCATTTGACATGCTGTAACAAAATTCCATGGAGTGGATGGCTTGTAAACAACAGAAATTATATCTCACAGTTCTGGAGGCAGGAAAGTCTAAGATCATGACTCCAACAGATTTGGTGTCTGGTGAGAACCTGCTTCCTGGTTCATAGACAGCTGTCTGCTGACATGGCAGAAAGGGTGTGGGAGCTCTCTGGTTTTTTTTTTTTATAAGGACACTAATCCCACGCGTGAGAGCTCTGCCATCATGACCCAATCACCTCCCAAGAGCCCCTCATCCAAACACTATCACATGGGGAGTTATGGTTCAACACATTAATTTGGGAGGGACACAAACATTGCTGATCACAGGATTCATCAGAATCTTGGTGTAAGCTGCCCAAAAATTGTCTTGAAATTACTCTTACTTGTTTGTAGATGTGTGTCTCTGTGAGCTATTCCTCCTAGCTTGCTGTAAGACCTCACTTATTCATATCCATGCAACTGTCTCTAGTCCAGAGGCTGTTGGCCACTGCCATGCCCTTCAAGGCTAGATGGAATCATTGCTGTGTTCCCAGGCCACACTGGTCCAGTGGAACTCTGGGAAGCTTTCCCATATAGGCCTTTTTCCATTGCGGTCTCATAGCTTCTAGGGACTCTACCCAGGGAAATAGAGAACAGGTACTCATTGCTCGCAGCAACCTCAAATCCAGCTGCCATTTGGCCCACCTTTGGAGATTGATCCAGGGGTAGAGCATAGAAAACCCCCTTCAGAAGCACCAAAAGTTGTGCCTCCTGATGTCTTTCCCTTCCCCCAAAAGTGAAATGTTGCCTAAGCTGGATATGAGGATGCTCTGCTCTTACCCATGATGTTTGTCCCCCAAGTCTTATTTATTCTCTGTTCTATTTCCATTCTGACTGGGCTAGTGAAACAGACAGCCTGAAAGATTCACTTTCCCCTTTCCTTTCCTATTGCATGGCTCTCCTGAGGCAATGAGCACATAATGACCAAGAATCAAGAAACTGAGTGATCCCTAAGGACCCTTAGATTCTGGATTCACAGTGTGAGCAGTTTCTTCTTACTAGATCTGGGGGCACTGAAGGTAGAATTTCTGATAAATAGGAAAGCCATTAAAATGACCCAATGATACTACTTTAAAAAAATAAACATAGTTAACTCCGTTATCCCATATAGTTAGCAAATGAAGTATACTATTTAAGTATATAATTTTATTAATCCAGAGTTCATATAACCTCCATAGTATATGGTTCTCTAATTTTCACAAGTTAGATATAATACAGATGAAATAAATAATGGTTTTGCAAAATTCTCATTTTCTTAGTCATTCAGAAGGCAATACAGAATTAGTTATGGCTTTTAATGACTATAACTAATCTGTTACCTGAAACATGTGGCAGTATTAGCTAAAGTTAAGTTCAAGCAGAATAACAGAAAGTTTTTTCTGTAAAGAAATGGAGTAACTCCAAGAACAACAAAAACTATATCTGTGAGATGTGACCCATTTGGTTGAGCCAGAACTCTATAATTGAATGAACCCACTGTGCATTGCTTGACATTTTTAACACAAATAGAACAAGTTAGCCAACTTAAAAATCCTTTTTGTAAGAAAATGTGGATACAAATTTGTAACAAATGACTGAAAGTATAGCAAATCTAAACAGAAATAGACATTCACTGTAAGGAAATACAAGTTATACCCAGATGCAAAGAGTTGGATTAATAATAAAGTGGAAACTTAAGCCTATAAACCCTCTGGGTAAGCTGAATTTAGTTTCACAGACTCTAAACAAACATTCAAAATGTTCAATTTATAAATGTATTGATTAACATGAAATCTATAAATTGATGACAGTTGATTTACTAGTTGATTATTCCATGAAAAACCAAGTGTTCCTTTGGCTGCTCTCAATCAATCAGTAAATTTTATTGAACCACTACAGGTATGTAAACACTGTGGTAGGCATCAGAGACACAGAAACTTAGGACAAAATTACTTCCTTAAGGAATTTAATGCTGATTCAAGAAACAAATAAATAGTGGCTTACATAACAGTGCCTAGTCATATATTTATTCAACAAATAGTTCCTGACTATTTAATTTATTTCAGGCACTGGGCTAATGCTGGACTTAGACAATTTCCTCTCCCACAATATAGAACCACTGGCCTACTGAAAAAGGTAATTTAGAAGGTAATTATAATACATATGCTTAGATAAGGCTCAAAGTTCTATGAGAGATCCAGAAAAGGTACCATGGACTCCATAAATAAAGCACTTCTAGCTGAGATGTAGAGGAAGCATAGATAGAAAATATCCTAATTAAAAGAAAGAAGAGCATGTGAGTTAAAGAAGACAGAGACACTTAGTCATTGTAAGAACTTTATTTAACCTGATTAGGGATTTATAATATATGAAAGAATATTTTTATGAGGAAGAATAGGAGGACCAGAATTGAATTTTGTAGTAGTCAGAATAATGGCTCCCAAAATATCCATGACTTGTTTCCCAGAACATGTGAATGTGTTAAATTGCATGCAAAAGGGCTTAGCTAATATAACTGAGTTACTGACCTTAAAGTAGAAAAACCATCCTGGATTATCTAGGTAAGCCTGATCTAATCACATGAACACTTAAAGCCAAAGAACTATGGCTAGATGAAGAGAAAGGGGGAAGTCAGAAAGCTTCAACTCAAGAGAGGCCTCAATCCACTATTGTTGGTTTTGAAGTTGAAGAAGGCCATAAGCAAGATATGTGGCTATAGAACTTAAGGGCAGCATTGACTGACAGCCAGCAAGGAAATGGGCACTTCAGTCCTATAACCCCAAGGAAGTGACTTCAACCAACAGCCTGAATGAGCTTGGAAATGGATTCTTTCCAGAGCCTCTAGAGAGCCCAACGTGGCTGACACCTTGATTTCAGTCTTGTGAAACCCAGAGCAGAGAAGCTAACTGAGCCAACCAGGACTTTGGAACTACAGAACTATGAGAAAACAAATCTGTGTTATTTTCAAAACACTAATACGAAGTTAAAGAGGGAAGTAGAGACTAAACTTTTTAGGTCCTCTTATGCCCACCAGGCTATTTTAGAAGTTTGCTTCAAAGCATAAACAGGAGTGGATTTTACATGAAAAGTAAATTTTATAGCAATGTAAAAAGTAGACATTAGAAAGTAAGATTCTCTACTACAATGTAAAATCCATGAAGGTAGGAATTATTGATTGACAATATTACAACCCCATTCCCTAGAACAGTTCCAATACTTCACAGGTACTCTAAAAGGATCAGTAGAAAGGATCCAACAGTAGAAAGGATCAGTAAATTCTCGGTCAAATTTTGCCTACTGCAATTATGGGCATACTTGGGGAAAGGTGGTCAACGTCTTCTGTATCTTCATGCACCATTTTCTAGCTATCTTTTTTTTCACTTTCACTGAAGGAATATTTAGGTAAGAAAATCAAAATAGGTTCAGAAAATGGCACTAAGGTGATAGCATGTGCTGAGGATGGACCTGCTGTCCTGTAGAGGGTGAGAAGGACTAGAAATACATGGTGGGGGCTTGACTTGTCAGGAGACCCATCTGGAATCAGGAGTAAATATCTCCTGAAGCTCTCCTGGGGAGTGTTTCTTTCTATTCCCCTTCCTCATCATAGCTACATGTTCTGGATTTCTCACTCATTGAATGAGGCAGAATGAAACTACATTTCCAAGTTAGTCTTTACAGTAAACCATTCCAAATAGGTACCATAAGATGCCTTTGGGGAAAGAAAAATAAAATCAAAACCCAATGAAAAAGACCATTCTGACTTACTGGTTTGGGTCCTGGGCAGTAAGACAAATTCAGTTTTTGGAAAATTATGTTTATCTTGTGTATTTTTCATGTTTTTAATTCTAGTCATTGTTTGGATTGTAATTTCCCCAAAGGAAAAGATGAAGTGAATCCTCATGCATCTGGAAACATGGTTCAATACTTTGCACATAATAAGTATTCAATAAACAATGCTGTCTCTCCTATTTATTTGGAAAAGTAAAAAATTGAAAACAGGAAAACTAAAAACAGATCCCTCAGAAACTGGCAACTCTCTCATAGTAATCTTCATTCTAGCTCTTCATTGCCTATACTCAAAGACAGATAACAGACAGTTCATTCTTTTGATCTTTAGACTATTACTGGGTGCCTACCATACTACATGCAGGGACTCAGTGATGTCCTTGATAACAGAGAGTTCACAGTCTACTTGGGGAAACAGGCATGGATCAAATAATAAATATATAACAATAAATTGAATGTGTTCATAATGTAAAGAACATGATCCTCAGATAGAAAAAAAGACAGAAAACAGTGCCAGGCAGACATTATCATGGAGTTCTGATGTAGTTTGGCAGAAGTGCAAGCTATTTAGTAATGCTAGCACACAAAGCTGGGTCTGATAAGAAAATGGAAATGGGGTTGGGGACGGAGACTAGCCAGAATGCGTCCTGCTGAGTTATCTGGACTTCATTCTGTAGGTGATGCGCACATCCACTATCTTGGGCTTCCCCTTTAATAAAGTAATTATTCAACTTTGGCAAATGACTTACAAAACTATACACTTAGGAATTTCTATGTTTTAAAAATATTTCTAAACAAATAATAGTATTATTCATAACAATCACTGTGTCCCATTTCCAGAAAAAAAATATCGCACTTAGATTTTGTTCTTATTCATTTAGAAACGAATTTGTTTTTTCCTTGTAGGTAATATTTCAGTCACACACACACAATCAATCAATCAATTAATCAATCTGGAAATTGCCCCCTTTGTCCCAGAACCCAAATTGTACAAATTGCATAAAACACTAGGGGGAAAGTTTCCTTTCTCTCCCATTTTTATCCCTAAACACTTAAGCTACATAGAAAAAAATGTACCACCATAAGAAATACAAAGTAAATATAAAGACACCAGCTAGAGAATATAAAATGATTGCCTTCTTTCTGTAGAGAAATACAAAATGTTGCATTTTAAGTGAGAAAATAATGTTCTTTTATATCAACATAACACCTGAAAATAGAAATAAAGGATGTTTAAATTAGCCTTCCTTATAACAGTGGTAATCAATCTTACTTCTTCCTCAAAATGAACAATTTTGATTAAAATGTAAACACAATCAAGAGGTTTAATGAAGAAATTTCAGTCCCTGAATTCATAGAAATTCTATTATATTAGTTGTTACCTAGCAGTTTTTTCAAAAATGTGGGGAACATAGTTGGCCATTTTGTTTCATTTGCTCTTAATCTAACCGCTTCACTGTCTGTGTCAGCAGTACCTGTTAGAAAAGTGCAATCCAAATATTTAGAGTAAATGCTCAGTATGTGATAGAATTGTGTGGGATTTTGTGGGGAGGGTGGGGTGTGGGAGAGGGGGACTTTTCATTGCTCTAAAATGGAATAGGTGATCTGTATTGGACAAATCATGTTTCCTCTAATATTCTGAAGATATTGTCTGTACAGAACCTGTTAAAGCACAGATTATTGTTTAAGCAGAGATTCATAAAAATTTGGAGCTAGGAGGACCTAAAAGTTTATCTCATCTACATTCTTTTTGTTCTGTGTGCTTCTCAATTTCTCCCAGATTCCCTTGCACTTAGTTTAGAGCCTTGTGACTAGTTCTAGTCAATGGACTGTGAATGAAAGTGTTACATTTTTTCTCAGCTGAACTCTTAAGATCAATGTGCCTCCTATGTCTACTCTTCCTGTAGTAACCTACCACGCTGTGGCCCCTCAAGCAACCTGCGTCCCTGAGTGACTTGTAGAGTGCCTTCTCCTGCCCACCTGATTGGAAAAGAAATGTAAGTAAGAAAAAAAAAATGTTGTTCTATTGAACAACTGAGATTCTGCAGTCTGTCTATCGTGGCAGTTAACATTATTTTATCCAACACATATAACATGAAATGTGTTTCTGGTGTAACAAAACCTAAACTCTTTGACATTGACCTATGGTCATAGGCAAGGTAACCAACATCAGGAGCTGGAAAGATGGAGACAGGGTTATGCATAGGCCATATATTTGTTAATGCTGATGAAGTAAGAGAAAGATGATGTACTACTAAACTTGTAGCTGTCACAGGAGGTCATCTACAGGACGTGAGCTGGATCTGGGCAATCAGAGGCTCCTCATATCCCCCACCCCAGCCTTTGGAATATATATTCTGCCCACCGTTCTCACAGTGGGAGCCATTTTTAAGGACACAGTCTTGAAAGAGCACTATGTTGTTGAGACCATCTGAGTGGTACACATGACTGAACCCAGTTAAAGCCTCTATATAAGCTGTAAGATTCTGGAAGTGCGTGCACAGATTTACTCCTTTTGCAGCTGCCCAAGACAGGCCTCATAAGTAAGTTCCCTTGCTTATTAAACTGCCACCTACCAATCTGGTCTGCCTCTTTATTCAGTCTTTTCTTACCCTCTGTGTACATGAGTCAATTTGCAACCAACAGTAGTTCCAGGGAAATAATGTATATTATAGCTACTGGTTGTGTTTGACAATATACTTTAAGAAAGTGACTATCACAGGAAGAATCAGTCAGTTTTTAAGCAGAAATTTGGGCCTTACATGACTGAAAAAACTGACAGACTCAGAGAGTAAGAGAATGGATTAAAACTGTCTTAGAGACAAAGGCTGGTATGTATCCATTTTCTATTAGGTAAAATAAAATGGGGAAAAGATTAGATTACAGGTATGGCTGACACATATGTTCTGGAGAACCTCAAGATAGCTTCCAATATTTGAAGAGAAACACATGAAAGAAGAAAACAAAACATTAAAGCAGACTCCAGAATCATGACTCATGGAATTGTCTGGAAGCAAATAAATCAGAAGCTTACTGCATTTTCAAAGGAATGCTTATCACAAGCTTGGACTGTAAAACACCTTGGATTGTTCCAGACTTAAATTAACAAACAAGAAAAAGCTGTGGATCCTCAAGACTATGGAGGGAACATGAGTTAAGAAAGCTTTTTATTCGGCATAGCTTCCAACTCCTATTTCAGATAAGCCAAGAATAATAGAAAAGAAGAAACATTCCAGACGGCAGAGCCAAAGAATAGGGAGAATAATAGATATAAGGAGTCTTCCAGAATGGAACAAGAAAGTTAATCAAAGAACTTCTGCCTTCTCAGAGTAGGAGGCCTTAAAATATCTGTCAAATGGGATTCCAGAATTGCTTATAGACTAGTGACTGCTATGTGCCACCCAGTCTTCTTTATTCCCAGTGGGACTGTTTATTACCCTTATCCTGTTCCTACTGCATTTTTGTAAACTGATGTGTACAGTGCATGGGTAACTTGTTCATACATCTCCAGCTCAAGATGACTTATAATGCAACTGTATGTATCTTGGAGATCATGGATTTGAATTTGATTCGGTGACTTGATGGAACATTGGGAGCTATTGAACAAAGAGGAGTTGTCTGTTTTTTATATGAGAGAGGAAGGGAAATTTATTGGACAGTGCCAGAGATAGCTTGTGCTTACCAAATATTTCATATGTTTCCCTAGGACTTCTATTTTGGGAAGTGATGGAACAGCTGAGCGCAGACTAGTGTTTCTAACAACTAGAAAGGCAAAATAAAATATAGCATTCATTTGCCTGAAGGTAGCAAGAAGCTTCTGAGGCAGAAAAATAGAAGGGCTAAGACTCTGGAGATAGAAGAATATTGAAAAAGTAAGCTGCTTCTGCAGCTGCTTTTATTTGGGATCTTTTGATGATTCTTGCATTGACAGGAGGCAAAAAATCCAGTGAAAACTCTGGTTGCTATGTGGAAGCAGAGATTTAGAAAGCAGAAACAGAGATTTAGAGAGCCTCAAGCATGTAGCTAGTATGACCAAAACTGGGTCAGCAGGCTAAAATCCTAAAAGGAAAAGCCTCTGAAAAGCAAACGATTCATAAGACAAAAATTCGAGTTTGGTTCCTTAACTAGTGAGATGAACTACGTAAAATACACCAGACTCCTACTTGAAAACCCCATAGGGACAGGTGCGAGCTTGACAGAGACTGGATTTTTTTCAGAGCTGCAATGTGGCACTGACTGTACCCAGTACCTAGTTGAAGTTAGTTGATGGATAATCACCTACCCATCTCTCTGTCCAAGAAACACAGAGAATCTCTCTGGAAGGAGAAAACATAATCAGAAACCTCTATAGATTTTTATCCTCAATGTCTAACATTAAATAAAAAATTACTTAGCAAGACAAAAGAAGCAGAGAGAAAATAAACAGTGGAGCACACCACTGGTGATCCAGATATTTTCACTATTGTTGAAGACTTTTAAAATGATTGTTATTGATACGTTCAAGAAAATAAAGGAAAGACTGAAAAAATAAATTAAAATGTGGACAATTTAACAAATTAAAATCTATTAAAAAAACTGGAAATTGGGCTTCCCTGGTGGGGCAGTGGTTGAGAGTCTGCCTGCCGATGCAGGGGATATGGGTTCTTGCCCCGGTCCGGGAGGATCCCACATCCCGCGGAGCGGCTGGGCTCGTAAGCCATGGCCACTGAGCCTGCGCGTCCGGAGCCTGTGCTCCGCAACGCGAGAGGCCACAACAGTGAGAGGCCCGCGAACCACAAAAAAAAAAAACTGGAAATTGCAGAAGAAAAATAACACAAATCTAAAATCTAAATATAACACAAATCTAAATTCATTAGATGAATTTACCAGAAAGACACAGCCAAAAGAAGACAAGATTAGTGAATTCAGATAGATCAATATAAAACATGCATGTGTGTGTCTATATTTCCTTTGTACTAGTGCCATGTGTTTCTAATGAGGTCAGGCAGGTAAGCGTTAGTGTGCCATCTGAATCCCTCTTCCTTTCTATGATAGCTCCTGAATCATGTGTCCAAATGTTGCATCCACAGGAGATGAAGTCTCCATCAACCTGGGTCACTGAGAGATTTTGTCATTCAGAGCTCCGCATAACTCCCTATGTGGGACATGAAACTCACAGAAGAAATAATCCTTTTTAAAGTCATTGAAATTTTGTTTTGTCGTGTTTTGTTTTTCTAATGTGGCAGTTATTAAGGCCTAACTTAGTAAATATAACTGTGATCTATAGAAAATTAGTAGATGAAATCTGATGATTTTGCTCAATAAATCACACTGCTTCTTAAGTCTAGACGTATAAACTAAACTTAACCAAGTTGCTCACAATATTCAATGACCAACCATCTGGAAGTCAAGATTGGTTTTGTTGTTTGTTTTCTTATTTAATCTGCATACTAAATCACAGTTTGTTGACTGGGATTAGTAAAAGCTTTTGTTAGTGAAAGATTTTATAAATCCTCTCTTACTGGGCTCTGTAGCTATATAGCAAAGGCTTGGTTTGGCCCTTGATTCTGATCATGGCAACATTATTAAAACTAACTACTATCCAGGCAAGTTGGTATCTCTATAAAAGCTAAGCTCTTTCGATATATATTTATGAGTAAAAAATGAGAAATTTATTCAGTTAATTGGCCCATTAGGATTAATTTTTTCATTGACTATAGGTAGTATTAAAATAAATATGCGTTTTTGTAAAATATTGGCAGGTATTCTATGAAAGACAATTACATTTTGAGCACAGAAGTCAACAAGTATGCCTCGGGAACCCTTCTTGTTTTCATTGCATTTAAAGGCCTTTCATCTGAAATCAAGTGTTAGACTTGAAATCTAAGGCAGGATAGCACAGTGAACTGATGTTGACTGAACACAGTCTTTCAAGTCTAATTGCCTTAGTTCAAATTCTGTCTCTTATTGTCAAACTTCTTTATGCCCCATTTTCCTCATTTTCCTCCATTTCTTAGTATGGAGTTAATGGCACTGACTCATAGAACTGTAAGGATTAAATATGACAACATATGACACATGGTAAATGTTCAATGGTTGGCTGCCAGGAATAGCAGCTGAACCACAATGCAGTTGTATATAAAAAAGTCTGTATCTCGATACCAATAGTCAAGTAAGATAATTCAAGAAGACAGAAGGCTTCAGTGTTGCAGTAAGTGATGAGTTAGATATACACAAGTGGTAGCTGAAAACAGAAGAGATGATTGTATATTAGAAAGTAAGTTGTGCTGATGATACAGAGGTAGATTGCTACCTCCCCAAGAGAGCTGTTTGTCTCCTCACTGAATGTAAAAGAACTTGAAAGTTCTCTTACTGCCATCAAAGTCAAGCGTAATGGCTAAAATTCACAGATAGCATGAACAAAGAGTAACAAAATACAAATTATAGCAAAATAATTTATTATAATGACCAAAATGTATGTCATCAGTATTTATCCTTTATTTACAGTAAATATCTATTGAACGTCTGCTATGTACCAGGAACTCTTCTAGGCACCTGAGATTAAAATTGGCAAACAAAACGACATTACTTGCCTACATTAGAAGTCACACACCATCTGTTGTTTTAATAATACCCTATTGGTTACATAGGCCAGCTACGATTCAGTTTGGGTGGGATTCCACAAGGCATGATGACCAGAATATGAAGAATAGTGTGAGCAAATTTGTAGACTAGGTATCTCAGTGTGCTCCCTGGCTTGCAATGATTCATATTCCTCCCATATACAAAATGGTCATTTCCCCCCAAGCCCCTCGAAGGTCTCAGTCCCTTATAGCAACAGTCAATGGTGAATTTTAGCCATTAACCTTGACCTTACAGCAACAGTCAATGGTGAATTTCAGCCATTAACCTTGACTTTGATGGCAGTAAAAGAACTTCCAGTTCTGAGTTCTCAGTATGAAGACATGTGAACTAAATAGACAAGGTATCTATCCACCAGAGTCCCACAAACAATTTTTGGGAAAGGCAAAGGATAACCACTATAAACGTTCTCATTGAAAAATTAAAACAATGGGAGGCATATAAAATTCACTGGTCCACAGCAATTCTGAAATCCCACAAGGCACATGTTGCCAGTTCCTTCATTAGGACTGAAGGCCAGGTTCTTTGCTCCATACTCTGGGCCCTTAGTTCTGCTTTTCCAATCATTCTTCTTTGTCAGGAAATGTGGCATGTGTTTACAGCTAAGTAATTTTATCAGTTTGCTTCCTGTATGTAAAATGATTGAGGATCCAAATTTCTCTTTTCATTCTGTACTGTCTCTGCCCCTTGCAGATCAAGCTGGCAGTATTTCTGTCTGTATAACTCTCACCAAATTTCTTTGGTCCCTTGTGAATTATATTGGGGTTCATTTGACAAAGCTACACCCATAAGCATCTTCAAGATAGCATATTTTCTACCTTCGGGTTAAGCTGAGGCTGTGAGAACAAAGCCCAACTGTTTAACTGAATGGTTCTTTGAGTTACCACCTCATATCTTTCTGAGGTTTTAACAGAGGATTTTATAATCACATTTATGGCTCTATTTTTAAATCATAATTTCTTGGCTTAAGAAATAACCATTTATTATCTCTGATAGTTACTGTGGGTCAAGTATTTATGGGTGACTTGGGTGATTCTGCTTAAGTGTCTCTCTTAAGGTTGTGGTCAAAATGGGGGCCAGATGCTGTCATCTGAAGGCATAACTGGGGTTGGAAAAAATCTACTTTCAAAGTGGATCACTCAAATGGCTAGCAAGTTTTTTCTGTTTGCTGGCAAGAAGCCTCAGTTCATCCCTTGGTAACTCTTTCCACAAGGCTACTTGAATGTCCCCATGATATGACAGGTGGATTTTGCCAGAGTAAATGAGCCGAGAGAGGACAAGTTAGAAACTGAAATGTTTTTATGACCTAGTACTGGGAATCATACAAAACCACTTCTAGAGTACTCTGTTTGTCACAAAGGCCATCCATGATTCAAAGTGGGTAAGTACTACACCAATACACAACTATCAGGAGAGGTAAGGCATAGAGGACCATTTCAGAAGCTAGCTTCCATACTGCCTTCTAGTGAGAGGAAATAGATATTAAACAATAAATATCCTAAGTAAGCTAAACAATATGATCAAAGATGCTAAGTGTTATGAATAAGAAAGAAAAAGAAGATCAGGGTTAGGAGATTGGGAGAGAAGTTTACAGTAATCAATAGGGTAGTCAGAGTAGGCCTCATTGAATAAAATGATAGTTTTGTAAAGACGAAGTAATATTACAATATTGATATTCTAATAATATGTTGCCATATTTTATTTCAAAGAGTATCATATTTTCAATCACAGAATCAATTTAATATATTAAGAAAACATATTTCTTGTTATGTCTTAGGCTACATATGAAGCTCATAAAAACCTCTTTCTAAGGATTTCATGTTCACAGGCCTTGTATAAGAGGATTACAAGTTAATACTAAAAGGATTTACAGTAATGTTTAGTGATCTGTTATTTGTGAATTCCTAAACGTTTTGAAAAGCCTGAGCTATTCCTATTGCTTAAAAAACAATATCTAATATTTAATGCATACAAAATAATGAAGGTAAGATATATGAAACTAATGAAGTATAATAATAAAATGAACATATACAAACCACCATCCAAATCTAAGACTAAAATATTATCTCCCCCTTTGAAGCTACTTTTTGTTCCTCCCTAATCCTACCTATCCTCCATTTTACTGTTCCCAAAGGTAATTGTTATCATTAATTTTGAGCTTATCATCCTGTTTGTTAAAACACTTTTACCGTATATGTGAATACTGCTATGGCATTATGTATTCAATCTGTTTCTTTTTGAGTGTATATGTAGTCCTCTGAAATTCTTTTTATTCCAAAAAGCACTTTATTTCTAAGATTCACTTGTATTCTTGTATACACTGTTTTTCACTCAGTTTAAACTATCTACAATATCCCATCACATGGATACAGCATTATTTATGCTTTCTCTGGTCAACACTTAATTCCAGTTCTATTGTAATTAAAAGTAATGATGCTAAAAGAATCTTGGGCAGGTTTTTCCAGAGTGAGAATGAAGCAGGTCAAGACACTACTTACAGTAATAACAATAACAACAATACAAATAGATACCTAGGAATAAATTTAACAAGAATTTTATAAGACCTTTCTGCAGGAAAATTTAAAACCTTATTGAGACAAATAACTGACAAATAGAGACATATACAATGTTCATCAACTGACAAAAAATTTCACTTCTTTTTAATGTATAGATTAATTGCAACTTCAATAAAAATCTTACGAAGTTTTAAAGAAACTTCAACAGCTGATTATAGAGTTAATATGAATGTACAAAATCCTAATAATAGCTAAGACACTCCTAACAGAGAAGACAAATAAGTTTTGGGAACTTGTCTTATCCAGACATTAGTAAAGTTCAAAACCATCTGATTTTCAATATGTATAATGATTACTTTTCTCCTTAAGCAAATGTATCCTTTGGGGAAAAAATTCAATATCAAATGCATATGGACATCTTAGCCTCACCGTGTATCAAAATTGCAACAAATAACTAGTAAAAATACTGTTAGCGTGTAAATTAATTTTCTCTCAATGGGACTAAGCTACAGAGTATAATTATTAATTATCTGTTTGAATTTCAATGATTGTCATCAGAGATATTTGTTTAACTTAGAAAAATAATTGACTGGTGTTATTCTGATGATGTCCCCACAGACGTTTCAGAGTCTGTTCTCTGAGGTGACTGTCAATTTCAAACTGTGTGGCCTGAGAGATCTAAATGCCTTTGATCACATTCCTAAAGAACATGGGAATAAGAACAAAGCCTGAACTTTCTGTAAAAGGATGCCAGGCCCAACAGGAGCTCTATCACTTCACCTGACTCCATGCTTTGATCTCTTCACAACATAATTAGATCAGTGCTTGGAATGAAATATTTCAATTTCTCCTCTTGTGTAAATTCAATATGGTTGCTTAATAAAATCAACAATACACACCAATTAGTAATAAATAAAATTTTCAGTTAGAATACAGCTTTTGAATATACATAAATGCATATGAATATAACATGTCCAACTGGCTTACAAGAGGAATGCAAAAACCAAGGCTCTCCTTCATTCATTACCCATTTGACATTTTACAAGTTCTGGTATTAATATTTGCCTTTTTTTCTCAAAAATGTTACATTTTTAATTTAATTTAATTACTTCCTCTAGGAGGCCTTATCTAACCTCATAAAGAACTCACCACACCCATTTTATACATATCCAGTATACACACCTGTCATAGCTTTTGTACTCCCTTATTCCACCAAACTGTTCACATAACTGTTTTTCCTTACAGACTGTAATGTCTTGAGAACACGGATGCCATTCTATTCATCTGTGTGTGCCACCTAAGGAGAGGTAAAGGACCTTCCTGACAAGGAACATCAAATCTTTGAACTGTTGTTTTCACTGCCACATCAACTCAAATATGCTTCCTTTAACAATCATTTCTCTCACAGTGTTGACTGAAAAAAATGCACAATCTAAAAGTTGAGAGTTTTGTTTTATTTGGTGGATTATGTGAGGACTTCAAGCCCGGGAGACAGGACTCTAAGATCTCTCTGAGGGACCACTCCAAAGAGGTAGGGGAGAAGGCAGGATATACAGGAGTCTTTGCAATGAAGACCAGGTAGTTGAAACATCAAAAGATTACTGTTAAAGAAAACCAGATATCTCAAGTTAGGCAGTTTAATGCTTTTCTATGTATGTGAAAATGCAAGAGTCTGGGCTCACTGAAATAATTCCTTTGATATGCACCTCAACTATCTGGGGCCAGTATCCTGTGTTTTCTCACCCTGGGTGATGAGATGGGGGATGTTGGGGGGATGGTTGTAGTGACTGATGGCTTGATGGTGGACATCCTGTTTCTACCCTGAGTTCCCTCAAGGCTCACCAGTAGGGTGGCTGAAATGTGATGGCTTGATAGCTGCAACATCTGTTGTTTTTTTAATGATGTGGCAGGCAACAGTTTTTCATTATCAACAGCTTCCCCTAGTTTTACGTAAAGACACTGAGTGTTTTGTTTTGTTTTTGTTTTCAGAAAATCATTACATGATCTTTTGTCCACACCAATTTATGATGTTCATTAATCCAGGCTATACTTAGTGTTTCTTATGTGTCAAGCACGGTGCAAGGTACTAGGTCTCTTTTAAACATAAGATACAGTCTGCCCTAAATTCAAAGACCAATCAGAATACAAAAACTAACAATTACAATGCAATGCAGTAAGTGCCATTATATAGACAGGAACAGAGAAATCTGGAAACATATATTTAGTGACTGATTCTGGCTACTTGAGAAAGATTCAAAGAAAAGGGAATGTCTGAGCTTAACAAATTGGCAGCTTCTTCCAGGTAAAGGAGGCAGGAAGCAAATTTTTTAAGAATGTATACAAAGAAATAGTTTTAAAAAACCAGGCAGATGTAGTGAATAAGGAGCTTCTCTCTTTGGAGCACAGGGTAGCAGCGATGGAGAGGAGGGAGATTGGAAATTTAGCCAGATGAACAGAACAAACTTTAGAGGCAACGTTAAGAAATGCATACTTTATCTTTGGCAACATGAATATAAAAGAAATCTTTAAACAAGGCAAGACCATAATCAGAGTTAGCTTTAGGAACGCTGGTTCAGAATAAGGATGGGTCTGTAGGTGAAGAAACTCTATGGTAGAAAGTGAAAAGCTGGAATGTTTAATGTTGGCCCCACTCTTCTCTTCCCCCCTGAGAGGAAGACTGCCAAGCTCTATCATCCTCTGTCTGCTGTACCATGTATTCTCTGGAGCAGCGGCAAAACGCTCAGCTATCTTTTGTTCTCAGGGGCTCCTAAGCACTGAGATTATACCAACTCCCCAACAAGATTCCAACACAGGTGAGACAGAAACCCGTCCCTTTGGGGTAGCTCCTCAAAAAGCCAGAAAGTTGGACAAATGATCCAACTCTTTCTCTCCCCAAGGAGAAGCTGGGAGTTGGGGGTTTTCTTCTACTTATTCCATGATGAGCTGGGGGGAAGTGACTATGGCAAGTGAGTGTGTGCCTCTGTTTTCAGTGACCCCAAATTTGTTGCCCTTTCCTGACAGCATCTAGATTCAGGCAAGATTAAAATCAGTCCCTCAGGCAGCCCTCTGAAAAGTTTGCAAGTTCGATGTATATTTCAGTCTTCTCTTTCCC
>NW_006788259.1:631572-633068 GCF_000442215.2 Lipotes vexillifer | reverse complement strand
TCCCTACACAGGGAGATGCCAGAAGCTAAGAGTTTTCTCATGAGCTCTGAGCTGGGAAGAGAGAGGTACTACGGCAAGTGATTGCCACGAATTTTCCTATTGGCTTTGATGTGGCTGGTTTTGCACTCATATGGGGTGCAACTGCAGGATTCTATTAACTAGTATCTGGATTTCTCACAAAAGGAATTGGTCTGTGTATTGTTGAATCCATGTCTCCCTGGGGGAAGGGAGAGTCTGGGGCCATTTTTTGACATCACTACCCTAGTAAATTCTGTTAGTACCCTAACATTTAGATGTGTTAACTGAATGTGAAAAATTAGGAGACTTTCTGCAGGTCACTTCGTCTAACTGGGCTAATTGGTAGAGCAGAAACTAAACCTAGGTCTCTGATTCTCAAGCCTTGACTCTCAAACCACTATGAACCAACATCACCATGCACAGGGATGTGTTAGAGGAAAAGACACGATTATAAAATTTGTTTTTTAAAAAATGATTCAAATCACATCAAGGATGAAAATGAAAGCAATGTCTGAGATTTCTCTAGTCCTCCTTTATGGCTTAGCATCCTCTTGCCTAGATTTGCCAATTACCAAAATTATGATTATTACAGATCTATATTTTAACCACTCTCCTTGTAAGCACAGCCCCAAGAAAAGTAATGACTTTAATGTCATTTGCAGATTTGAGGCCAAAGGTTATTTTAAGATCATGGAACTCACATATTCTCAATAAAGTTTCTTGCTTTGGAGATTATGGTTGGAAAATGTGAACCAAAATGTGTCATCTGTTATCGTTGAGAAGAGATAGAACTGCACGTCTCATTTCTCTCTGAAGAGTGTCTTTATGACTGACAGGAAGCTCTATTGTTTATACACTACAACTCAATTTTTTTTTTTTTGCGATACGCGGGCCTCTCACTGTTGCAGCCTCTCCCGTTGTGGAGCACAGGCTCCGGACGCACAGGCTCAGCGGCCATGGCTCACGGGCCCAGCCGCTCCGCGGCATGTGGGATTTTCCCGGACAGGGGCACGAACCCGTGTCCCCTGCATCGGCAGGCGGACTCTCAACCATTGCGTCACCAGGGAAGCTCATCAATTCATTTTTAAAATACTGCCTGATGAGCCATTAGGAACAGAAAAATCTGAAAAACATACTATTTGCTGGGACAGATCACTGGATTCACAGTGGTCTCCTGATATATTCTCTGTTTCATGTTGATTAATTTAGAATAATGACTCTATTTTGTTTCCATAATTTATCTATGGATCAAAATAAGGACAACTTATCCATTTTGAATATTATAAAGAATTTAGAGATATTTAAATATAGCACTGTTACCACTTTGTCAGAATCATACTGCAGAATCACAGAAAAATTTAAGATTATGTCAGAGAATACACAGACACCATATTCCTCTAACATATATAAAATTTAGAATTCATTTTTAAATTTTAATTATTAAATTTTAATATTTTCTTTTAAAATATTTTACCAGT
>NW_006788259.1:615342-631562 GCF_000442215.2 Lipotes vexillifer | reverse complement strand
TTCCCTACAGTAAAAGAAAACTCATAGAAAACAAAGATACTTGGTCTAAAAGCAGCGAATTCTGATTTCTTCACGCAAGATATAACTCAAATTTCTTTGGCATTTTGCATGGACTACAAGAGAGTAGAAAATATTTCTTATAAAGTTAAACTCGATAATAATTAAGAATGTACTTCCTCATTAACCTCAACTATCTAATCAATATACATGCCACTGCTGCTGAATACATTTAAAATTTCCTCTTTTTTAAAGTTCTGTTACCTCACATACCACTTTGATTTCACATTACAACTGTTTTAAAAATCCAGAACAGTAACTGTCACACTAGAAGGCCTTGTTAACAATGCAGACCCTTGACACAACCATAAGAGGTTCTGTGTCTTAAGTTTAAAGGACAACCCAGGAACCAACTTTCATTAATTCGACACATACTTATTGAACATTTGCTATGGCCAAGCACTATTCTAGGCTTTTGGGGACACATCAGTGAACACAACAGGCAAAGGTCCTATTTTCAGGAGCTTACCTTCTAGAATGGGAAGTTATACAATGTACAACAAAAGAACAAAAAACTTAAAACAGAATATGTTAGTAACAAATCCTATAAAGAGAAATAAAACAGGTAAAAGGGATTGAGGGGTTGCAATAAATGTTTCTTGATAAAGAGACATGGAAGTAAATATACAAAGGATGTAAAGGAACTAATCACACAAACATTCAGGGTAAGAACATTACAGACAGAAAATGAGAAAATCCATAAACCCTGAGATGAGACATGATTGATTTTTTCTTGGTACAGCGTGGTGGGAGTGGAAATGAGGTTAAGAGAGTTTTTAGAGGGCCAGACCATGTAGGTCTTTCAGCTCACAGTAAAGACTTCAGGCTTTAAGTGAATAAGAATCAGATGGAAAATTTTTATTCAGTATGAGTTTTAGAAAATGTCTTCCTTTTGCAAGAGTAGTAACAAGGAGATCATTGGAAGCTACTGGAATAATCCAGGCAAATGGTAATGGTGGCATAGACTAGGATAGATTCCAGATACATTTATAAGGCAGAGCAGAAAGGACCTGCCAGGGTGACAGATAAAGAGAGGAGTCAAAGATGACACTAACATTTCTGGCCAGAACAACTTGTAGACATAGTTGCCATTTGGTGACACTGGAAGACTATAGGAAGAGCTGATATGTTTGTGTTAGAGGAGGGTAGGGATGGAATCAGAAGTATTATTCATCAAATTAAGATCGAGGAGGGCTTCCCTGGTGGCGCAGTGGTTGAGAGTCTGCCTGCCGATGCAGGGGACACGGGTTCGTGCCCCGGTCTGGGAAGATCCCACATGCCGCGGAGCGGCTGGGCCCGTGAGCCATGGCCGCTCAGCCTGCGCATCCGGAGCCTGTGCTCTGCAACGGGAGGGGCCACAGCAGTGAGAGGCCCGCATACCGCAAAAACAAAAAAACAAAAACAACAAATTAAGATTGAGGAGAGGCTGTTAAATGTTCGCAAAGAATTGACAAACAGGCATTTCATGAGCCTGACTGATATTCAAGGAAGAGATCAAGATTAGAGATAAAGAGATCAAGATTAGAGATAAATATACTAGAGTCATCAGCATATCATTGGTGTTTAAAGCACTGCAACATTAAGAGGCCAGAAAGATGAGGAAAAAGTAGCCAGAGAGGTAGGAGACAAACAGGGAGAGTGTGTGTCCTGGAATCCAATGAAGAAACAGTTTCTAAGAGGAAGATGTGATCAACTTCTTCCTCAAATGCTACTGATAGGTAATCTAAGATAAATACTGATTTGGTAATTTGGAGGTTACTGATCAGCTTGAAAAGGGCAGTTTCAATGGAATGGTTGAGATGAAATCCTGAGTGGAGTAGGTTCAAAAGACAATAAGATATGAAATAATGGAAGCAACAAGTATAGGCAGCTCTTCAGAGTGTTTCAGTTTAAATGGGATCTGAGAAATGAAACAAGTAGATGGTGTGAGACGAGATCAAAGAGCATATGTGGTTTTTTAGGTGACAGTAGTTTGTAAATATGTCATTGGGAATGAACTGATAGTAGGGTAGGAAAATTAAGGATGAGAGGAAAGCAAGGAGAGCAGTACGAACAACATAGGTTAAACCAGATGTGCACTAGTGCACAGTCAGCAGAAGGGGAAAATAAATATCAGAGAGGACATAAATAAAATAGAGATTAAAAAAACAATAGAAAAGATCATTGAAACCAAGAGCTGATTTTTTAAAAGGATAAACAAAACTGATAAGTGTTTAGCTAGGCTCACCAAGAAGAAAAGAGAGGGGACCCAAATAAACAAAATAAGAAATGAAAGAGGAAAAACAAAAACTGATGCCAGAAATACAAAAAATCATAAGAAAATATGACAGTTACATGCCAACAAATTGGACAATCTAGAACAAATGGACAAATTTCTAGAAATACACAACCAGCCAAGATTGTCTAGTTATTCCTGATTCAATCTGAACAAACCAATCACTAGTAGTGAAATTGAATTTGTAATTTAAAAAAAAAACAACTCCCAGCAAACAAAACTACAAGATCAGACAGCTTCACAGGGAATTCTACCAAACATATAAAGAAGAACTAATACCTATCTTTATCAAAATATTCTAAAAAATTGAAGAGGAGGGAACACTCCCAAATTCATTCTATGTGACCACCACTATCCTGATACCAAAACCATACAAATATACAACAAAAAAAGAAAATTACCAGCCAATATCTCTGAAGAATATAGATGCAAAAAACCCCTCAACAAAATGTTAGCAAGCCAAATTCAACAATATATAAAAAGGATCATACCCCATGATCAAGTGGGATTTATCCCAGGGATGAAAGGATGGTTCAATACCTGCAAATGAATCAATGTGATACACCACAGTAACAAAAGAAAGAATAAAAATCACATGATTATTTCAATAGATGCAGAAAACGCATTTGACAAAATTCAACATCCATTCATAATAAAAACTCTCATCAAAGTTGGTATAGAGAGAACATATCTCAACATAGTAAAGGCCATTTATGACAAACCCACTGCTATCACATATTCAATGGTGAAAAGTTGAAAACTTTTCTTCTGAAATCTGGAACAAGACAAGGACACCCACTCTTGCCACTTCTACTTGACAGAATGTGGAAGTCATAGCCACAGCAGTCAAACTAGAAAAAGAAATAAAAGGCATCCAAATTGGATGGGAAGAAGTAAAACTGTCACTATTTGCAGATAATATGATACTATATATAGAAAACCTTAAAGTCTCCATCAAAAAATTACTAGAACTAACAAAGGAATTTAGCAAATATGCCAGATACAGCATTAATACCAGAAATCTGTTGCTTTTCTATAAACTAAAAATGAACTATCAGAAAGAGAAAGCAAGAAAAAATCCCATTTAAAATCACATCAAAAAGAATAGAATACATAGAAATAAAATTAACCGAAGAAGTGAAAGACTTATAATCTGAAGACTATAAAACATTGATGAAGGAATTTGAAAGTGATACTAGCAAATGAAACCCATGCTCTTGAATGAATCCATGTTCTTGAATTGGAAGAAATAACATTGTTAAAATGTCCTTACTACCAAAGTCAATCTAGAGATTTAATGAAATCACTATCAAATACCCATGATATTTTTCACAACTACAGCAAATAATACTAAAATTTATACTGAACCACAAAAGACCCTGAAATGTCAAACCAATCTTGAGAAAAAAAAGAGAAACACTGAAGGTATCACCCTCCCAGACTTTTATACTATACTATAAAGCTACAGTAATCAAAACAGCATGTTACTGGCACAAAAACAGACACATAGATCAATGGAACAGAAAAGACAGCCCAGAAATAAACCCATACACCTATAGTCAATTAATCTACAACAAAGGAAGCAAGAAATACAATGGAGAGAAAACAGTCTCTTCAATAAAGTGGTGCTGGGAAAACTGGACAACCTCATGGAAAAGAATGAGATTAAAACATTTCCTCAAACCATGTGTAAAAATAAACTCAAAATGGTTAAAGACCTAAGTGTAAGGTATGACACGATAAAAAATTCCTAGAAGAGGACATCAGCAGAAAACTCTGTGACATAAAACATAGTAATATTTTTTTATCTGTCACCTAAGGCAAAATAATAAAAGGAAAAATAAACAAATGGGACCTAATTGAACTTAAAAGCTTTTGCAGTTTAAAGGAAACCACTGACAAAACAAAAACACAATGTATGGAATGGGAAAAATATTTGTAAATGATATGACCAATAAGGGGTTAATATGAAAAATATATAAACAGCTCATACAACTCAATATCAAAAAACAACCTAATCAAAAAATGCACAGAAAACATGAATAAAAATTTTTCTAAAGAAGACATACAGATGACTAAAAGACACATGAAAAGATGCTCAATATCACTAATTATTAAAGAAGTGCAAATCAAGACAATGAGATATCATCTCACACTTGTCAGATGGGCTATCATCAAAAAGTCTACAAATAACAAATATTGGTGAGGATGTAGAGAAAAGAGAACCCTGTACACTGCTGGTAGAAATGTAAATTGGTGCAGCCACTGTGGAAAACAGTATGGAGTTTCCTCAAAAAACTAGAACTACCATATGACCATAGTACACAGCAACTCCATTCTTGGTATATATCCGGAAGAAATGAAAACGCTAATTCGAAAAGATACATGCACCCCAATGTTCATAACAGCATTATTTACAATAGCCAAGATATGGAAGCAAGCCAAGTGTCCATCAACAGAGGAAAGGAAAAAGGAGATGTGGGTACACATATATACCCCCACACACACACACAATGGAGTATTAATAAAAAAAGAATGAAATTCTGCCATTTGCAGCAATGTGGATGGACCTAGAGTATATTATACTTAGTGAAATAAGTCAGAGAAAGACAAATGCCATATGATATCACTAATATGTGGAATCTAAAAAAATAATACAAACAAATGTATATAGCTAAACAGAAACAGTGACAGATATAGAAAACAAACGAGTGCTTACCAGTGGGAAGAGGGAAGGGGAGAGGGTCATGTTAGGAGTAATGGATTAAGAGGGGCAAAGTACTATGGATAAAATAGATAAGCAACAAGGATATTTATATAACATATGGAATTATAGCCATTATCTTGTAATAACTTTTAATGGAGTATAAGCTGTAAAAATACTGAATCACTATGCTGTATATCTGAAGCTAATATAATATTGTAAGTCAACTATACTTCAAAAACAAAAGAACAGGTCACCATTTTTTACCTGTAAATTACCAAAAAAATATTAATAATGGTTCATAACACTGGTGAAATATGGCAAATAAGTACCATGTATGCAGTATAGGCTGGTAATACCATTTAAAAATGTTATAGTTCAATAGCATATGTGAACAGTATTTAAATGAATACATCCTTTCGATCTAACCTAAAGAAATAATTTTAAATAATGAAAAGTATTTATGCTTAAAGAGGTTCACAGCAGTGGTACATGAAAATAGCATAAAAAAGATGAAACAATCTAAATTTCAAAAATATGGAATGATTAAGTTATGGTATGGTCACAGTGTAATGATCCATTATAAGGCATGGATGGCTATGGAGAATATGTAATAAAGAGAAATCCTCTTCTTTAATATTAAGTGGAGGGGACTATCAAATATTACCAACTACGTAAATATAACTAGATGGAGGGAGATGAGTACAGAGAAAACATACTGGAAAGAAATTATATAAATGCCAGAAATAATGTTAGGTTGGAATTATGAGATCATAAATAATCATTTTTTCCTCTTACCCAAATAGTCTTTCAACTTGCACATATAATGAATGTTACTAATAAAAATAAAGATAAAAACCTGTAAAAAGGGAAACAATAAAAAAGTATGTAACTGCATGTAGTGATAGGAGATGGAACTTTCTTTTTTTCCTGCTTTTGTTTTCTCAGTGAAATAACAAAGATATTAACTGAGAGTCAGGAGGTGGAAGTGGAGTTGGAGATTTAAGGAAAGAGGAGAAAGTGTGAACTCGTTGTCAAGAAAAGTGGAAAAGTGATTTGATTAGGAAAAAGTGGTAGGATTTCTGGGCAGCACTAAGGACCTCTTTATATTTAGCCATGAATTTAGAAGTCCATATGCATGTGTTTTTCCCCATCATGTTGAGCTGTTTGTGTGAAGAAACAGAGAACACCAGTTGGAGACAGAGGCTGAGATTGTAGCGATGCATCTATAAGCCAAAGAACACCAAAGATTGCCAGCCCTCACGAAATCTAGGAGAAAGGCATGGAACCAATTCTCCCTCAGAGTCCTCAGAAGGAGCCAACTCTGCTGACATCTTGATCTTGGAATTCTGGCTTTCAAAAAATTAATTTCTGTTCTTTTAAGCCAGCCAGCTTGTGATACTTTACTATGGCAGCCTTGCAAAACTAATAGAAGTGGTAAGCACAGACACCAATGAATTCCTCATGTGTTTGGATTGTATTTTCTCTGAACATTCACATTTTCACTTATTGGCATAAAATTTTGTCTGTCAAATGCTTATCTTACATGCACCCTGAAGTATGCCCCAATCGTCTTAAACAGTTATTTACAAATTCAGGTTTTCATTGTTTGCTTTCCCTTTTGGATCTTCTCATAAAAATGTATTATAAAGCATCATGCCCATCCCTGAAGTATCTCACTGCAAACACTTTTTAAATTCTTCTTATCCCAACTGTTTGCTTCCTGTCTTTAAATGTGTTCTCTATACTTGACCAAGCACTTACTTATGTGACTTGCCAAAAAACCAAAATGATTCAATTAATAAAGCTTGTTAACATGAATTTATACAAGAGCATTAAACATATGTGTGGCACTCCTGATGTGATTTATATGTTATTAAATTAAAGTTACTTAGGCTAGTAATCTAATAGGGATGAAAATATTTTTAACACCACATAATTCAAAGTGATACTCTAAAATCCAGGCTGCAAATTCTAATTAGCAGCCTGTGATTTTGCCAGAATCATTGGCTTATAAAATTCAGATATCAGCTTCATTTTGTTAACAATTCATGTGAAAAATTTTCAGAAGCAGGATATATACATTCAGGCTGATATGCTCCCCCATTTTTCTAGCAAATATATATAACACAAAATGAACATATGTGAAAATCTCACTTAACAGACAGACAACTTTCACGTTGTAAATATTCACTGGAGAGGTATGAATGGCATTGCATCTAAAACTTGATTTTGATGATTGTTTTCAATATTTAATAATTATCAAATTAAAATAAAGATAAATTATATTTAACATGATGAAAAGACTCCAACTTCTGATATGATCTAATGACTATATTTCAGTAAGTACTATTTTTAGTTTATAAATACTAGGATCTCTTTTTTTTTTCCTGCAAGACTTTAGACCTATTTATTTTCTGAGAGGCTAATACTATTTTGTAATAGTATTTTTTTTTAATTTTTGAGTTAGTCAATGAACTGTAACTTAATCATCTGGTTTTTATCAAAGGATGAGAAAATTAATTTAAATTAGGATTAAGCACATAATAACAAAATCTTTCTACATGAAATGACTATTTGACAACTTAATATGGTAATTAGTGTTCATAACAAGACATCCCTATCCAGCTTCTATAAAAAGGACTGTATGAGCATGGGGTGGGGTGTGGAGAGGACAAAGGATTAATTTTGAAGATTCATTATTTCAATGAAAAGCAGCCCTTGAGCAATTCAAATTAATGACCAGTTAAAATTACTCCCTTAGTTGTATTCAGCAAATGGATGTAACTGAAAACTAAATTCAACACTTCCTTTTATTAAGTTCTTCCTGAACAATTTGTCTTAAACACTGTTCTCCACATATAATTAACAAAATGAACACTATTCTGAAAATTTGTCAATACACTCTATATTAAAATCCTGAAAAAGAAATAGCAGGAGGTTAGACACGAATACTTTTCATTAATGGCATGAGTTTCTGGCAGACAGAAAACCTCCTCTCCAGGGGACAGTTTAAGATAGTGCATATTTTTCTGCTTCAATGGAGAGTGAAAGTCCAAAAGATTCTATAAGACCTTTGAAGATTTTCTTCCACTTATAAATAATCTTCCAATAATTTTTACCTATAGTCCCATGTAAAAGACAGATAATATTATATCATTTAATAGTTCATTGAAACTATAATTTGAGCATTTAAACTTACCTACAGGGAGCCTCGGAGTAGAGCGCAGCCACAGGGGCGCGGAGGGCAAAGCGGAGAGATTCCCGCACAGAGGATCGGGGCCGACCGGCACTCACCAGCCCGAGAGGCTTCTCAGCTCACCCGCTACGGGGGGCGGGGCGGGGCGGGGCTGGGAGCTGAGGCTCGGGCTTCAGTCGGAGCGCAGGGGAGAGGACTGGGGTTGGCGGCGTGAACACAGACTGCAGGGGATTAGTGCACCACGGCTAGCCGGGAGGGAGTCCGGGAAAAAGTCTGAACCTTCCGAAGAGGCAAGAGACTTTTTCTTCCCTCTTTGTTGCCTGGTGCGCGAGGAGAGGGGATTCAGAGGGCCGCTTAAAGGAGCTCCAGAGACGGGTGCGAGCCGCGGCTAAAAGTGTGGACCCCACAGACGGGCACGAGACGCTAAGGCTGCTGCTGCCGCCACCAAGAAGCCTGTGTGCGAGCACAGGTCACTCTCCACACCGCCCCTCCCGGGGAGCCTGTGCAGCCCGCCACTGCCAGGTTCCCGGGATCCAGGGACAACTTCCCCGGGAGAACGCACGACACACCTCAGGCTGGTGCAACATCACGGTGGCCTCTGCCGCCGCAGGCCCGCCCCGCACGCCATGCCCCTCCCTCCCCCAGGCCTGAGTGAGCCAGAGCCCCCGAATCAGCGGCTCCTTTAACCCCGTCCTGTCTGAGCGAAGAACAGATGCCCTCCGGCGACCTACACGCACAGGCGGGGCCAAATCCAAAGCTGAACCCCGGGAGCTGTGAGAACAAAGAAGAGAAAGAGAAATCTCTCCCAGCAGCCTAAGGAGCAGCGGATTAAAGCTCCACAATCAACTTGATATACCCTGCATCTGTGGAATACCTGAATAGAAAACGAATCACCCAAATTGAGGAGGTGGACTTTGAGAGCCAGATTTATTATTTTTTTCCCCTTTTCCTCTTTTTGTGGGTGTGTATGTGAATGCTTCTGTGTGAGATTTTGTCTGTATAGCTTTGCTTTCACCATTTGTCCTAGGGTTCTATCCGTCCGTTTTTGTTTTTGTTTTATTTTTTTACTTAAAAAATTTTTTTTCTTAATAATTATTTTTTTATTTTAATACCTTTATTTTATTTTCCCTTTATTTTATCCTCTTTCTCTCTCTCTTTCTGTCTTTCTCTCTCTCTTTCTTTCTTTCTTTTCTTTCTACTTTTTTTTTTTAACATCTTTATTGGGGTATAATTGCTTTACAATGGTGTGTTAGTTTCTGCTTTATAACAGAGTGAATCAGTTATAGATATACATATGTTCCCATATCTCTTCCCTCTTTGTCTCCCTCCCTCCCACCCTCCCTATCCCACCCCTCCAGACAGCCACAAAGCACCGAGCCGGTTTCCCTGTGCCATGCGGCTGCTTCCCACTGGCTATCTACCTTACGTTTGTTAGTATATATATGTCCATGTCTCTCTCTCGCCCTATCACACCTCACCCTTCCCCCTCCCCATATCCTCAAGTCTGTTCTCCAGTAGGTCTGTGTCTTTATTCCTGTTTTACCCCTAGGTTCTTCATAACATTTTTTTTTCTCATAAATTCCATATATATGTGTTAGCATACGGTATTTGTCCTTCTCTTTCTGACTTACTTCACTCTGTATGACAGACTCTAGATCTATCCACCTCATTACAAATAGCTCAATTTCGTTTCTTTTTATGGCTGAGTAATATTCCATTGTATATATGTGCCACATCTTCTTTATCCATTCATCCGACGACGGGCACTTAGGTTGTTTCCATCTCCGGGCTATTGTAAATAGAGCTGCAATGAACATTTTGGTACATGACTCTTTCTGAATTCTGGTTTCCTCAGGGTATATACCTAGTAGTGGGATTGCTGGGTCATATGGTAGTTCTATTTGTAGTTTTTTAAGGAACCTCCATACTGTTCTCCATAGTGGCTGAACCAATTCACATTCCCACCAGCAGTGCAAGAGTGTTCCCTTTTCTCCACACCCTCTCCAGCATTTATTGTTTCTAGATTTTTTGATGATGGCCATTCTGACTGGTGTGAGATGATATCTCATTGTAGTTTTGATTTGCATTTCTCTAATGATTAATGATGTTGAGCATTCTTTCATGTGTTTGTTGGCAGTCTGTATATCTTCTTTGGAGAAATGTCTATTTAGGTCTTCTGCCCATTTTTGGATTGGGTTGTTTATTTTTTTGTTATTGAGCTGCATGAGCTGCCTGTAAATTTTAGAGATTAATCCTTTGTCAGTTGATTCATTTGCAAATATTTTCTCCCATTCTGAGGGCTGTCTTTTGGTCTTGTTTATGGTTTCCTTTGCTGTGCAAAAGCTTTGAAGTTTCATTAGGTCCCATTTGTTTATTTTTGTTTTTATCTCCATTACTCTAGGAGATGGGTCAAGAAGGATCTTGCTGTGATTTATGTCATAGAGTGTTCTGCCTATGTTTTCCTCTAAGAGTTTGATAGTTTCTGGCCTTACATTTAGGTCTTTAATCCATTTTGAGCTTATTTTTGTGTATGGTGTTAGGGAGTGATCTAATCTCATACTTTTACATGTACCTATCCAATTTTCCCAGCACCACTTATTGAAGAGGCTGTCCTTTCTCCACTGTATATTCCTGCCACCTTTATCAAAGATAAGGTGACCATATGTGCATGGGTTTATCTCTGGGCTTTCTATCCTATTCCATTGATCTATCTTTCTGTTTTTGTGCCAGTACCATACTGTCTTGATTACTGTAGCTTTGTAGTATAGTCTGAAGTCAGGCAGCCTGATTCCTCCAGCTCCATTTTTTGTTCTCAAGATTGCTTTGGCTATTCGGGGTCTTTTGTGTTTCCATACAAATTGTGAAATTTTTTGTTCTAGTTCTGTGAAAAATGCCAGTGGTAGTTTGATAGGGATTGCATTGAATCTATAGATTGCTTTGGGAAGTAGAGTCATTTTCACAATGTTGATTCTTCCAATCCAAGAACATGGTATATCTCTCCATCTGTTTGTATCATCTTTAATTTCTTTCATCAGTGTCTTATAATTTTCTGCATACAGGTCTTTTGTCTCCTTAGGTAGGTTTATTCCTAGATATTTTATTCTTTTTGTTGCAATGGTAAATGGGAGTGTTTTCTTGATTTCACTTTCAGATTTTTCATCATTAGTATATAGGAATGCCAGAGATTTCTGTGCATTAATTTTGTATCCTGCTACTTTACCAAATTCATTGATTAGCTCTAGTAGTTTTCTGGTAGCATCTTTAGGATTCTCTATGTATAGTATCATGTCATCTGCAAACAGTGACAGCTTTACTTCTTCTTTTCCGATTTGGATTCCTTTTATTTCCTTTTCTTCTCTGATTGCTGTGGCTAAAACTTCCAAAACTATGTTGAATAAGAGTGGTGAGAGTGGGCAACCTTGTCTTGTTCCTGACCTTAGTGGAAATGCTTTCAGTTTTTCGCCATTGAGGATGATGTTGGCTGTGGGCTTGTCATATACGGCCTTTATTATATTGAGGAAAGTTCCCTCTACACCTACTTTCTGCAGGGTTTTTATCATAAATGGGTGTTGAATTTTGTCAAAAGCTTTCTCTGCATCTATTGAGATGATCATATGGTTTTTCTCCTTCAATTTGTTAATATGGTTAATCACATTGATAGATTTGCGTATATTGAAGAATCCTTGCATTCCTGGAATAAACCCCACTTGATCATGGTGTATGATCCTTTTAATGTGCTGTTGGATTCTGTTTGCTAGTATTTTGTTGAGGATTTTTGCATCTATGTTCATCAGTGATATTGGCCTGTAGTTTTCTTTCTTTGTGACATCCTTGTCTGGTTTTGGTATCAAGGTGATGGTGGCCTCGTAGAATGAGTTTGGGAGTGTTCCTCCCTCTGCTATATTTTGGAAGAGTTTGAGAAGAATAGGTGTTAGCTCTTCTCTAAATGTTTGATAGAATTCGCCTGTGAAGCCATCTGGTCCTGGGCTTTTGTTTGTTGGAAGATTTTTAATCACAGTTTCAATTTCAGTGTTTGTGATTGGTCTGTTCATATTTTCTATTTCTTCCTGATTCAGTCTTGGCAGTTTGTGCATTTCTAAGAATTTGTCCATTTCTTCCAGATTGTCCATTTTATTGGCATAGAGTTGCTTGTAGTAATCCCTCATGATTTTTTGTATTTCTGCAGTGTCAGTTGTTACTTCTCCTTTTTCATTTCTGATTCTATTGATTTGAGTCTTCTCCCTTATTTTCTTGATGAGTCTGGCTAATGGTTTATCAATTTTGTTAATCTTCTCAAAGAACCAGCTTTTAGTTTTATTGATCTTTGCTATTGTTTCCTTCATTTCTTTTTCATTTATTTCTGATCTGATTTTTATGATTTCTTTCCTTCTGCTAACTCTGGGGTTTTTTTGTTCTTCTTTCTCTAATTGCTTGAGGTGCAAGGTTAGGTTGTTTATTCGAGATGTTTCCTGCTTCTTAAGGTGGGCTTGTATTGCTATAAACTTCCCTCTTAGAACTGCTTTTGCTGCATCCCATAGGTTTTGGGTCGTTGTATCTCCATTGTCATTTGTTTCTAGGTATTTTTTAATTTCCTCTTTGATTTCTTCAGTGATCACTTCGTTACTAAGTAGTGTATTGTTTAGCCTCCATGTGTTTGTATTTTTTACTGCTCTTTTCCTATAATTGATATCTAATCTCATGGCGTTGTGGTCGGAAAAGATACTTGATATAATTTCAATTTTCTTAAATTTACCAAGGCTTGATTTGTGACCCAAGATATGATCTATCCTGGAGAATGTTCCATGAGCACTTGAGAAAAATGTGTATTCTGTTGTTTTTGGATGGAGTGTCCTATAAATATCAATTAAGTCCATCCTGTTTAATGTATCATTTAAAGCTTGTGTTTCCTTATTTATTTTCATTTTGGATGATCTGTCCATTGGTGAAAGTGGGGTGTTGAAGTCCCCTACTATGAATGTGTTACTGTCGATTTCCCCTTTTATGGCTGCTAGTTTTTGCCTTATGTATTGAGGTGCTCCTATGTTGGGTGCATAAATATTTACAATTGTTATATCTTCTTCTTGGATCGATCCCTTAATCATTATGTAGTGTCCTTCTTTGTCTCTTCTGATAGTCCTTATTTTAAAGTCTATTTTGTCTGATATGAGAATTGCTACTCCAGCTTTCTTTTGGTTTCCATTTGCATGGAATATCTTTTTCCATCCCCTTACTTTCAGTCTGTATGTGTCTCTAGGTCTGAAGTGGGTCTCTTGTAGACAGCATATATATGGGTCTTGTTTTTGTATCCATTCAGCCAATCTGTGTCTTTTGGTGGGAGCATTTAGTCCATTTACATTTAAGGTAATTATCGATATGTATGTTCCTATTCCCATTTTCTAAATTGTTTTGGGTTCGTTATTATAGGACTTTTCCTTCTCTTGTGTTTTTGTCTAGAGAAGTTCCTTTAGCATTTGTTGTAAAGCTGGTTTGGTGGTGCTGAACTCTCTCAGCTTTTGCTTGTCTGTAAAGGTTTTAATTTCTCCATCAAATCTGAATGAGATCCTTGCTGGGTAGAGTAATCTTGGTTGCAGGTTTTTCTCCTTCATCACTTTCAGTATGTCCTGCCACTCCCTTCTGGCTTGTAGAGTTTCTGCTGAGAGATCAGCTGTTAACCTTATGGGGATTCCCTTGTGTGTTATTTGTTGTTTTTCCCTTGCTGCTTTTAATATGCTTTCTTTGTATTTAGTTTTTGACAGTTTGATTAATATGTGTCTTGGCGTATTTCTCCTTGAATTTATCCTGTATGGGACTCTCTGTGCTTCCTGGACTTGATTAACGATTTCCTTTCCCATATTAGGGAAGTTTTCAACTATAATCTCTTCAAATATTTTCTCAGTCCCTTTCTTTTTCTCTTCTTCTTCTGGAACCCCTATAATTCGAATGTTGGTGCGTTTAATGTTGTCCCAGAGGTCTCTGAGACTGTCCTCAGTTCTTTTCATTCTTTTTTCTTTATTCTGCTCTGCAGTAGTTATTTCCACTATTTTATCTTCCAGGTCACTTATCCGTTCTTCTGCCTCATTTATTCTGCTATTGATCCCATCTAGAGTATTTTTCATTTCATTTATTGTGTTGTTCATCATTGTCTGTTTCATCTTTATTTCTTCTAGGTCCTTGTTAACTGCTTCTTGCATTTTGTCCATTCTATTTCCAAGATTTTGGATCATCTTTACTATCATTATTCTGAACTCTTTTTCAGGTAGACTGCCTATTTCCTCTTCATTTGTTAGGTCTGGTGGGTTTTTATCCTGCTCCTTCATCTGCTGTGTGTTTTTCTGTCTTCTCATTTTGCTTATCTTACTGTGATTGGGTTCACCTTTTTGCAGGCTGCAAGTTCGTAGCTCCCGTTGTTTTTGATGTCTGTCTCCAGTGGCTAAGGTTGGTTCAGTGCGTTGTGTAGGCTTCCTGGTGGAGGGGACTAGTGGCTGTGTTGTGGTGTATGAGGCTAGATCTTGTCTCTCTAGTGGGCAGGTCCACGTCTGGTGGTGTGTTTTGGGGTGTCTGTGGACTTATTATGATTTTAGGCAGCCTCTCTGCTAGTGGGTGGGGTTGTGTTCCTGTTTTGCTATATGGTTGGCATAGGTTGTCCAGCACTGTAGCTTGCTGGTCGTTGAGCGAAGCTGGGTGCTGGTGTTGAGATGGAGATCTCTGGGAGATTTTCGCCGTTTGATATTATGTGGGGCTGGGAGGTCTCTTCTTGACGAGTGTTCTGAAGTTGGCTCTCCCACCTCAGAGGCAGAGTCCTGACTCCTGGCTGGAGCAGCAAGAGCCTTTCATCCACTCGGCTCAGAATAAAAGGGAGAGAAAGTAGAGAGAATTAGTATAAGTAGGAGGAAATAGGAAAGAAAGAAAGAAAGAAAGAAAGAGAGGAGGGAAGGAAGGAAGGAGGGAAGGAAGAAAGAAAGAAAGAAGAAAAGAAAGGAAGAAGGCAAGAAGGAAAGAAAGGAGGGAGGGAGGGAGGAGGGAAGGAAGGAAGGAATGAGGGAAGGAAGGAAAAAATACAGAAAGAAAGAAGATACAGTAAAATAAAATAAAGTATAATAAAGTTATTGAATTAAAAAAATAATTATTTAGAGGAAAAAAAAAAGGGAAGGATAGAACCTTAGGACAAATGGTGGAAGCAAAGTTATAGAGACAAAATCTTACATAGAAGCATACACATATACCCTCACAAAAAGAGGTAAAGTGGAAAAAATCATAAAACTTGCTCTCCAAGTCCACCTCCTCAATTTGGGACGATTCGTTGTCTCAAAAAGGGAAGGAAGGAAGGAAAGATAGAAAGAAGGTAAAGTATAACAGAGTTCTTTAAATTAAAATTAATTATTAAGAAAAAAATTAAAAAAAAAAATGGTCGGATAGAACGCTGGGACAAATGGTGGAAGCAAACCTATACAGACAAGATCTCACACAGAAGCATACACATACACATTCACAAAAAGAGGAAAAGGGGAAAAAATCATAGATCTTGCTCTAGAAGTCCGCCTCCTCAATTTGGGATGATTCGCTGTCTATTCATGTATTCCACAGAGGCAGGGTACATCAAATTGATTGTGTAGCTTTAATCCGCTGTTTCTGAGGCTGCTGGGAGAGATTTCCCTTTTTCTTCTTTGTTCTCACAGCTCACAGGGGCTCAGCTTTCGACTTGGCCCTGCCTCTGCGTGTAGGTCGCTGGAGGGCGTCTGCTTTTTGCTCAGACAGGACGGCGTTAAAGGAGCCGCTGACTCGGGGGCTCTGGCGCTCTCAGGCCGGGGGCAGGGAGGGGCACGGAGTGCGGAGCGGTCCTGCGGCGGCAGAAGTCGGCGTGACGTTGCCCCAGCCTGAGGCCCGCCGTGTGTTCTCCCTGAGAAATTGTCCCTGGATCCCGGGAACCTGGCAGTGGCGGGCTGCACAGGCTCCCCGGAAGAGGGGTGGGGGCAGTGACCTGTGCT
>NW_006788259.1:565824-614317 GCF_000442215.2 Lipotes vexillifer | reverse complement strand
GCTCTCCTCCGCGCCTCCGAAGCTCCCCACTCCGCCTCCCGCAATCTCTGCCCGCGAAGGGGCTTCCTAGTGTGTGGAGACCTTTCCTCCTTCACAGCTCCCTCCCACTGGTGCAGGTGCCGTCCCTATTCTATTGTCTCTGTTTTTAATTAATTTTTTCCTTTGCACTACCCAGATACGTGGGGAGTTTCTTGCCTTTTGGGAGGTCTGAGGTCTTCTGCCAGCATTCAGTAGGTGTTCTGTAGGAGTTGTTCCACATGTAGATGTATTTCTGGTGTATCTGTGGGGAGGAAGGTGATATCCGCGTCTTACTCCTCCGCCATCTTTCCACCGCCTGTCTCTTTCTACTTTTTCTCCCTTTTATTCTGAGCCGTGTGGATGAAAGGCTTTTGGTGCTGTACCCAGGAGTCAGTGCTGTGCCTCTGAGGTGGGAGGGCCAAGTTCAGGACACTGGTCCACAAGAGACCTCCCAGCTCCACATAATATCAAACGGCAAAAACTTCCCAGAGATCTCCATCTCAACAGCAGCACCCAGCTTCACTCAATGACCAGCAAGCTACAGTGCTGGACACCCCATGCCAAACAACTAGAAAGACAGGAACACAACCCCTCCCATTAGCAGAGAGGCTGCCTAAAATCATAATAAGTCCACAGACACCCAAAACACACCACCAGACGTGGATCTGCCCACCAGAAAGACAAGATCCAGCCTCATCCACCAGAACACAGGCCCTAGTCCCCTCCACCAGGAACCCTACACAGCCCACTGAACCAACTTTAGCCACGGGGAACAGACACCAAAAACAACGGGAACTACGAACCTGCAGCCTGCAAAAAGGCGACCCCAAACACAGTAAGATAAGCAAAATAAGAAGACAGAAAAACACACAGCAGATGAAGGAGCAAGATAAAAACCCACCAGACCTAACAAAATGAGAGGAAATAGGCAGTCTACCTGAAAAAGAATTCAGAATAATGATAGTAAAGATGATCCAAAATCTTGGAAGTAGAATAAAGTGCAAGAAACATTTAACAAGGACCTAGAAGAACTGAAGATGAAACAAGCAATGATGAACAACACAATCAAGAAATGAAATGAAAAATATTCTAGATGGGATCAATAGCAGAATAAATGAGGCAGAAGAACAGATAAGTGACCTGGAAGATAAAATAGTGGAAATAACTACTGCAGAGCAGAATAAAGAAAAAGGAATGAAAAGAACTGAGGACAGTCTCAGAGACCTCTGGGACAACATTAAACGCACCAACATTCGAATTATAGGGGTTCCAGAAGAAGAAGAGAAAAAGAAAGGGACTGAGAAAATATTTGAAGAGATTATAGTTGAAAACTTCCCTAATATGGGAAAGGAAATAGTTAATCAAGTCCAGGAAGCACAGAGAGTCCCATACAGGATAAATTCAAGGAGAAACATGCCAAGACACATATTAATCAAACTGTCAAAAATTAAATAAAAGAAAACATATTAAAAGCAGCAAGGGAAAAACAACAAATAACACACAAGGGAATCTCCATAAGGTTAACAGCTGATCTTTCAGCAGAAACACTGAAAGCCAGAAGGGACTGTCAGGACATATTTAAAGTGATGAAGGAGAAAAACCTTGCAACCAAGATTACTCTACCCAGCAAGGATCTCATTCAGATTTGATGGAGAAATTAAAACCTTTACAGACAAGCAAAAGCTGAGAGAGTTCAGCACCACCAAACCAGCTTTACAACAAATGCTAAAGGAACTTCTCTAGACAAAAACACAAGAGAAGGAAAAGTCCTATAATAACGAACCCAAAACAATTTAGAAAATGGGAATAGGAACATACATATCGATAATTACCTTAAATGTAAATGGACTAAATGCTCCCACCAAAAGACACAGATTGGCTGAATGGATACAAAAACAAGACCCATATATATGCTGTCTACAAGAGACCCACTTCAGACCTAGAGACACATACAGACTGAAAGTAAGGGGATGGAAAAAGATATTCCATGCAAATGGAAACCAAAAGAAAGCTGGAGTAGCAATTCTCATATCAGACAAAATAGACTTTAAAATAAGGACTATCAGAAGAGACAAAGAAGGACACTACATAATGATTAAGGGATCGATCCAAGAAGAAGATATAACAATTGTAAATATTTATGCACCCAACATAGGAGCACCTCAATACATAAGGCAAAAACTAGCAGCCATAAAAGGGGAAATCGACAGTAACACATTCATAGTAGGGGACTTCAACACCCCACTTTCACCAATGGACAGATCATCCAAAATGAAAATAAATAAGGAAACACAAGCTTTAAATGATACATTAAACAAGATGGACTTAATTGATATTTATAGGACACTCCATCCAAAAACAACAGAATACACATTTTTCTCAAGTGCTCATGGAACATTCTCCAGGATAGATCATATCTTGGGTCACAAATCAAGCCTTGGTAAATTTAAGAAAATTGAAATTGTATCAAGTATCTTTTCCGACCACAACGCCATGAGACTAGATATCAATTATAGGAAAAGAGCTGTAAAAAATACAAACACATGGAGGCTAAACAATACACTACTTAATAACGAAGTGATCACTGAAGAAATCAAAGAGGAAATTAAAAAATACCTAGAAACAAATGACAATGGAGATACAACGACCCAAAACCTATGGGATGCAGCAAAAGCAGTTCTAAGAGGGAAGTTTATAGCAATACAAGCCCACCTTAAGAAGCAGGAAACATCTCGAATAAACAACCTAACCTTGCACCTCAAGCAATTAGAGAAAGAAGAACAAAAAACCCCCAAAGTTAGCAGAAGGAAAGAAATCATAAAGAAAGATCAGATCAGAAATAAATGAAAAATAAATGAAGGAAATGATAGCAAAGATCAATAAAACTAAAAGCTGGTTCTTTGAGAAGATAAACAAAATTTATAAACCATTAGCCAGACTCATCAAGGAAAAAAGGGAGAAGACTCAAATCAATAGAATTAGAAATGAAAAAGGAGAAGTAACAACTGACCCTGCAGAAATACAAAGGATCATGAGGGATTACTACAAGCAACTCTATGCCAATAAAATGGACAACCTGGAAGAAATGGACAAATTCTTAGAAATGCACAACCTGCCAAGTATGTTTAAGTCTTTACTACATTTTGAGTTAATATTTCCTTGACTATTAACCTTTGACCAGATCTTTCACCAAATAAAATTTTGGTGTATGTTATGTGGACACCAGATAAAATTTCTCCTTTTGCCAGGGCAACTAAAATGGCATTTGACAAAACACTGCAGAGCAGGTATATAGAAATCTAATTTTTTTCTTTATTCCCTACTTGCTGTACTAACTAGTGAATGTGCAGAATTAAAAGATAAATAATAAGAGATTAAGTTATTTGTTTAATAAGTAGCAAAATAAGGTGTTTGTCTTCAGGGTAGATTTACGTAACTTTCATGAAACAGGCCTGGTAAATTTTCAAGCTATCAAGCCACCATACCCAGTTTCCAGGGTGACAAAAATATAATATTTTCTACTCTTGTTTGTCCTCAAACTGATTTAAAACCATACTATATGTACAAGACAAATATTCCACAATTTTCTGTGACACTTTAACCAAGCTTTAATTAACAAGAATATCAGTTAGTCTAAATTTGTATTTCCTTGTGTTTACTCCCATTAATTGAGAAATTATAGTTGTATATTCAATTGATCCTTATACAAACAAATTTATATGAAATGTTGGTTACAGAAATGTCATATGGAAATAGACAGAAAATTAAATTTCATAAATTCTATTTGTAATACATCTTAGAGTTAGTGAGCTTACCACACTCTGTTGAAACATATTATTGAAATTTGGTAGAATGAAGGTTTAGAACTTGAGCTAGAAAGTTTACATATTTTAAGCCAATAGGATATTTATGTAAAGATTTTTCTCATTCTAGCTGCTGTATTATTTTTATATTCTAGGCACAACTTTGCATTTATGCTTCAGATAAAACCATGCTTTCAAAGATTAACTCAAAAATTCAGTTGTAGCTGTCATTATCTCAAAACTCATATAATAGTTCTATTGTCTTGGAGAGGAGGATTTACCTGTTTGTTGGGTAGAGGTTGAGAGAGCTGTATGTAAATAAAAGCTCCAGCATTTATATTATTTATGGGAGGAGTTAGAAATAAAAGTGGCCATCAAAAATCTGTACCCATTTGGGCTCAATCCCTGATGGGGAAACCGAGATCCCACATGCCGTGCAGTGTGGCCCCCCCCCCAAAAATAATACAAATGAATGTATATAGCAAAGCACAAACAGACTCACAGATATAGAAAACTAGTGGTTTCCAAAAGGGAAAGGGAAGGGGGAGGGGCAAGATAGGCATATAGGATTAAGAGACACAAACTAAGCAACAAGGATATATTGTATAGCACAGGGGAATACAGCCATTATCTTGTAATAACTTTTAATGGAGTATAATCTGTAGAAATACTGAGTCACTATGCTATACACCTGAAACAAATATAATATGTAAATCCACTATACTTCAATAAAATTTTTTAATTAAAAAATAAAAGAAATTAAAAAAAAAAATCTGTACCCACTGAATATGTCATATCCTACACTTCAAAGAGTATTTTCTTTGTACTGGATGATTGTGAAGGAACCGAAATGGAGAAAACCTGAATGAGTGTCCCAGAAAAAGCAAGCTAATAGTGAGGGCAAAGAAGCACAAAGAAAGTGTGACAACTGGATATAAACTCTGACCCTGTTTTGTAGTCATAGGAGAAAATTTTTAATTCTAGCTGCCCTAACCAATATAAGGTTGAAAAATATTCAGTCCAGAAGCTTAAAATTAAAAAAAAAAGAAAGAAAGAAAGAAAAAGAAGAAAGGAAGGAAACTGAAGTTTTGGGGAGTAACTATGAAAACAAAGGAACATACCAAGGGCTGGCATTCAGAAAGAGTTCCTCATATCCTTCTCTATATACAAGTCCTGGGACTTTGATTACATGAGCTAAGAACAAGTGGTATTAGAAATAGGACATGGAGGGTTGAAGGCAGGCATAGGTCACTAGATTTAGATAAATGATCATTTTCATCAATCTACAATTAACATCAAAATGAGAGGGAGCTCTATAAGGTAGAATCTCTTCATTCTTAGCTCTGTCAACTCTGCTTTTTTTGGCCAAGGATAACTAAACAATGTAACAAAGGTGATAAATTATAACTTGAATAAACATATAGCAGAATACTTTGGAAAATGAGGCCCACTAAGAAAGTTTTACAAGAAAAAAATTTGTAGGCTTTTAAAGAAGACTTGGAGTTACCAGGGAGATGATGCATTTAAGACAAACATCAAACAAACACTCCCTGCCTTTTAAATAAAAATGAAGCCCTGAGTGACACATCGTCAGGGTCATTTAAAAAGAGACCTCAAATGCAGTATTCCTTCTAGCCAAAAACCATGGAAAGTGCCATTTGTTTTGCATTTGTTTTCATCTCTGGGACCAAATTCTGGACTATTGACTTTAATTTCATTTAGAGATTGGTTTTTTATGTCTTAAAGACTCCCCTGTTGGCTTTTTGTATCTTAGCTTTCCTGTACAGTTTTAGTTCTCATTTCTTCATTTTTCACTTCACTGGCTGCCTTGGCTGAGAACTTTCCAATTCAACTCTCAGACCAAAGAAACCCCAGCTTCAGAGTATCTGGCTCCCAGCCTCTGACAAAGGGAAGGGACAGATCAGAGATTTTAAAAACAATACATTTGAGGGAAGGAAACATGAGAGACATACATTGGGAAGAAGAGAACTCAGCAAGTGTTCTCTCTTGCTCTATCTTCTATGACTCAGCTACCAATAGGGTGACCATATATCTCTTATCAGCAAAGTAGGGACTTCTGAGAATAAAAAGAAGCAGGATCCCAGACAGGATATATAAACAGAAACTTCTAGGACATACTGGGAATGTATGGTCACCCTAGTTCTAAGTGAATTCTAAGGCCACACCAATGATTCCAGAAACAAAAACCAAGTTGGTGAGAAGGGACTGCAGAGAATAACCCACTGTCATCATTGTCAAGGACTTACACTGAGTTTAATATAATCTTGGGCATTAAAACTTCCTTAGTGGTTTGGTCTTCAAATACTTGCAAAATGGAAGCATACAGTTGCCCAAAGTTTAGGGCTTAAACTGGGAGAAATGTAATAAATTCCAAGAATGGAATCCAAGTCACTTGAGACACAGAGATCTTTGAGACATGAATTAATCTATGAATTCAACCATAGATTATACATAATAAAAATACATTTTATAACAGTATAAGCATATCTCACATAAATTCATATGTTTCATGCAATAAAATGTAAGTGAAAATTTGCTTTTAGAAGTTATGAGAGGCATTATTGAAAATGGAAGACTATTGTGATATTTCAAAATTTCTCCTTCATTAGTTTTAAATTACTGATGGGCTGTGTCTACTGGCAAAACAGACAAATCATAATGTTTCCTGTAATCCAGATGTTGAAGTAATGTAGAAGAATGGATGTGTCTGTGTTAATTTCTAAAGCTGCAGTAATGAGAGGAACTCATTTCTCATGGCTTAAGCTTCCTGACATTGCTGCTGATGCTGTAATATCAATAGACCGTTTTTCAGTTATCTTACGACATTCAGCTAAATCTAAAAACTAGATTATAACACTCCTAAAAGAAAGGCAGTTCACATTTTGTCAAATGGTTTTGTTTTTAAGTTTTTCCCCTAATATAAAGTGCATATTTAGTGAAATTTAATTTTCATCAAGGTAAGCCACATGATATCATTGCATTTATTAAAGAGACACTGCAAGTGGAGCTTCCTCTTATTCCTTGTCCCCCATGAATGTAATTTTGGTGTCGTGTCTAAAGTAGGAAAATTTTTCTCCGTCCTGACAGTCAGGCTCATTTTTGCTTCCTACATTAAGAGTTCATTTTGGGCATCACCGTTTATGTCCCTGACTTTCTTTCCCCATTTAACAACTAGAGAGAGAATGCAATATCACTTTAGAAAAACTAAAGAACATGCAATCAAATGGTCTATAGTAAGCGTGCATTAGGTGTTCGGCACTAGGTTCCTACAGCCCTGCGTTTCAACCTCTCTGACATTCTCCTAGTGGCTCAAGTTTGAAGACTTAGAATCATCATTAACAGTTCTCTCACCTTTATTTTTTAATTTATTATTATTATTATTTTTTTTTTTTTTTGCGGTTCGACTGGACTCTGTAATCTAAAAGTTCCCATCAAGCTTGACCATTAGGAGGTCTTACGATCCTCTGCAACCTTCTAGTCTTCTGGTTCTAGACTCTATTTAAACTATGAAACTTCTCACTGCCCTACCTATTTACTTTACTGGTCCTTATTCACACATGTCTCTCTAACTCAGAATGGTTTTCTTTCCTATTTTCTACTACGTCCTTCAAAGAACTGCTCCCATACCACCTCCTATGTGAAGGTTTCCAAGTTAATCTGAACACTGATGAGATTTGTTTTTTGTTTTTTTGTTTTTGCGGTTCGCAGGCCTCTCACTGCTGTGGCCTCTCCCGCTGTGGAGCACAGGCTCCGGCCGCGCAGGCTCAGCAGCCATGGCTCACGGGCCCAGCCGCTCCGCGGCATGTGGGATCTTCCCGGACCGGGGCACGAACCCGTGTCCCCTGCATCGGCAGGCGGACCCTCAACCACTGCGCCACCGGGGAAGCCCTCACCTTTATTTTTTATACCTAATGAGTCTCCAAGTCTCTTTGAAACAATAGTCAAATGTGTTTTTGTCATTTCTTCTCCTCTATTACTGAAAGCCTCCTTGTTCTAAATCACATATCAGAAACGTCTTGTAAATGTAGACATCCTGTTTTCATTCTTGATAGGCAATAACGACCCTTAGACAGGCACTTGCTCAAATATGGACTCTATTTGGGTTTGTGACCTATGAACATGCTCTATTGTTATAAACAATGGGAAGAGTGTTTCTTTGATTCACCTAGATTTGAGTAAAGAAGAAAAATAAGAGAGTGGGAGGGAGGAGGGAGTTAAGGAAGGATTACCCTTACACGTGCCCTAACAATTTTGTCCCCATTTCCAGAGGCCACGGGAGGTAGCCTTCAGTCCAGAGTAGTCCTTGCTCATTTATCATCTAAGACAGGTAGCTAGGAAAATAGAGTAACTCTGGAAAAAATTCACTGAGCTGCTATTAATGGGGTCTGAAATTGTTTGTTTTGATCTTTTCTGCTATGCTTTCCAAGTGATTATATTTTGTCAATTGAACTGCAGTGTTTATAAAAGGCATTAATAACTATTCTAATGAGGCATTATTTATGCAAAACTGTGGAAATCTTTTATACATGTGTGATACTTCTCCTGAATACCGTTAACTGTCTCATCTTACATTCATCAGTCAATGAACACTTCTGGCCACCTGTTTTGGGTGAGACACTATGCTTGACACTATGTAGATAGCGATATATGATACAGACATGAATCTTAAGTCTAGTGGGGGAAAGAGTTAATAAGCACGTAAGCATGTAAATAATAATGTGAGTACAAACTAAGAAGAGTGCTAAATATAAAATTAGTAAGGGAGAACAGACAGGGGCTACTTTGAGGATGTACCATTTAAAGTGAGACTGGAGTGATGAGAAGCCATGTGAGGATTTGTGGGGAGAGCATTCCTGGCAAAAGGAAGAGTGTGTGCTTCTGAAATAGGAAAGGACATGTGTGATGAACTGTAATGAGGCCAATTAAGCTTGTACACAGTGAGCAAAGTGGACAAGGGAGATTAAGTTGAGGAGATTGTCAGGGAGCTATTGCCCAGGGTCTTTAGGTCTCCCTAAAGGTTGGATATTGTGCTCAGTACAATGGGAAGCCAAAGAAGACTTTTAAGCAGTGGGTAATATGATCTGATTTCATCTTCAAAAGAGCACTTAAGCTACTATTTTGAGAATAGATTGGAGAGAGTTAAAGAAAAGTAGGAAACCCACTGGGAGACTCTTGAATGTTCCTTATGAGAATAGATGGTTACTTAGTCTTGTGTGGTGGCAGAGATAGAGAAAAATTGCTAGTACTGAGGTATAATCAAGGAAGACTCTCTGGCTTCTCACTTGAATAACACAGTGGATGATTGTGCTGATTCCCAGGATATGTAATACTGGAGTAGATGTTTGGGGGAAGGGTGGAAAGATCAGAGTTTAATCTTAGGTACTTATGTGTGAAGTGGCTTTGACATCAAATGAAGCTGTCCAATGCTAAGGTGACCTCAGTAATAGGGGTCTGTACTGGAGTTCCAAATTTAGGACATATTAGCATATGAATATCACTCAAAAGAAATGGGGACAGATGAGATTGACCAGGGAGAGTATATATAGAATAAATAGCAGCTCAAAAAACTGAGAACTGAGGAACTAAGCAACATGGCACCTTAACACTTAAACATCAGATAAGGGATGATAAACTGGCAAAAGGAATGAAAAGGGAATTTTCAGAGACAGAAAAAGAAAACCAAAAGAAAAAGTATGTGTTTCAGGGAGAATGGAGTGGTGAGCTCTATCAAATGCTGCTAAACAGTCAAGAAAGGTGAGAACAGTATGACTTCACTCATATGTGGAGTCTAAAAAAACAAAACAAAACAAACAAAAAAAACAGAACCAAATAAACCAACAAAACAAACTCGCAGACAAATGAAGGGGGCTGGAGGTATGCAAAATGGATAAAAAGGGTCAAGTGTATGGTGATGGATGGTGACTAGACTTTTGATGATGATCACTTTGTAATAAACACAGATGTCAAAACAGTGTCATACACCTGAAGCATATATAGTGCATATCAATTTTACTTCAACAATAAATAAATAAATAGCTTTATTTAAAAGGAAAAGAAAGATAAGGACATAAAGGTGTTCTTTGGATTTGGCCACAGGGAGTTAGTCTGTAACCATGACAGAGCAGTTTTAGAGGAACCATGGTAACAGAAGCCAGAAGGAGGCGAGCTGAGAAGTGAATGCAGGTTGGCAAAGTAGAAATAGATGTGTAGACAATACTTTCAAGAAGCTTGACTGTGAAACCTACTGGAGAAATGGAGTGGAGAAATGGAGAAAAGAGCTGGAGGAGGATGTAGAGGCTGATATCCTTTTTTTAAGATGGTAGGCATTGATCATACATGTATAATGAAAATAGAGAAAATACGATAATGCAAAAATGAGAGGAAATAGATGAAAGAGGAAAGCCTTTCTGAAGCCACGAATGCATCAGATTGATCCAGGGCATAAATGCAAGGACTGGTTGTGGGTAGGAGGAAGGACTTCCCTGTAGTTAGGGGAAGAGAAGGAACTGGAGGCACCATTACGTTTGTGGGTTTGCTGATAGAATGCCTTTTGAGGTCCCATCGGGTAGGTTCTGCTTTCTTAATGACAATGAAATAGTCACCTCCTGAGGTTGGGGAAAGTGAGGGAGAGTATAAGGATCAAAAAAAGGTGGTAAAATCATGCTGAAAACCAATAAAGATTGGTCTTTCAAAAAAAAAAGAGGGCTTCCCTGGTGGCACAGGTGTTGAGAATCTGCCTGCCAATGCAGGGGACACGGGTTCGAGCCCTGGTCTGGGAAGATCCCACATGCAGCGGAGCGGCTGGGTCCGTGAGCCACAACTACTGAGACTGCGCGTCTGGAGCCTGTGCTCCGCCACGAGAGGCCGCGATAGTGCGAGGCCCGCGCACCGCGATGAAGAGTGGCCCCCGCTTGCCGCAACGAGAGAAAGCCCTCGCACAGAAACAAAGACCTAACAGCCAAATATAAATTAATTAATTAATAAACTCCTACCCCCAACATCTTCTTAAAAAAAAAAAACAAAAACCAAGCATTCAATAAACTATCCCTGAGCCCTGCCCTTGCTGTTTTGAAAGAAAAAAGAAATAGGTTTAAAATAGTACAAATGGAAAATCCAGTATGAAGTAAATGATATTTGTTCAAAATCAGTTAAGGAGTACAGGGAGTATTTCTATAAGCCTACAGTAAGAACCAGGTAAGAAACAGGATGTCCATAATTCTTAGTCCCTTGGTTAGAGTCAGTATTTACCTTAAAGGACCACAGTGAGAATGGAACTGTGCTGCTGCCCTGTCTCCCCCATTTGCAAGGAAACTTTAATAAACTCTCTTTCAACATGTCTTTAAACTGCATGCATATAATGTCATTCTTACTTGATTTTTAAGAAGAAGTTTACATATTATTACAATTATTTAAAAAAGAATTCATAGTTGTTGTAACATTTCAATAAATATAGAAGTTCGGGTAATAAAAAAATAAATATTTTTACCTTACTCCAAGGTCATATTCCTGGGAAGCCAATATTATCAGGTAGGCATGAAACCATTCACACTATGTTTTATGTGTATCCAAGCATACACTACTTTCATTCATTTGTTTTTATTTTTGTTCTGACAGTAATGCAATCACACTAATCATTTGTTCTACATTTTTGTCAATAACTATGTGATTTTCCAAGCTGATATTCATAAAGTTAAAATTATTTACAATGATTGCATAGTATCCCATAGTATATGCCTTCCACACTTTATTTTACCACTGCTCCTTTAATGGCAAATTAGATTATTAATTAAAACAGTGCTGAAAAAAATATTATCAAATCTATATCATTGCATACAGGTCCTCCCCTAACACTTATTGGCCTGAGGAAAGAGTACAAATAGAGGGTCACATACCATCTGTCTAAATATTTAAAGTTATTAATCAGGCTAAAAAGCTGTTATATAAGTTCTATCTTCCTACTTTGACAAATATACACTTACAATGACCTGGAAGTCCAGCTTGAAATTTCCAGTTCTCAGGTGTTTTGGTCCCTAGCCATTTGCCCTCCACCTGCTCCACTTCTCAGTCCACTCTGCGGACAGTCCTATAACACAAGGCCTAGTACTCTTCCCTGTGGACACTCCACTCCAGTCCTAACATTTCACCCCACCTGCACTCTTCTTACAGATTCTCCTCCTGCAAATAGCCTCCAGTTGGCTACTCCTTGAGCTTAGAGGTGCTGAGAGAAGACAAACTGGGGGGAAAGCCCATTCAGAACTTGGAGCTGACTTGGGTCATTCAGCAGAGAATTCTGAGCCATGAGGATACAGAATACGGAATGTGATCCAGGTTGGGGGCCAGGACGCCATGACTTTTTCCACCCCATAGGAAAAGGCAGGCAGGCCTGAGCTCGCTAAAGAACAGGGCCAGGAGAGTGCCCCACTGTGACCTGCATATAAGGACAGTACTGATTGCACAGTCATGCATTCATTTCTGTAAGATGGATCCCTAGAAGTAGAATTGATGGATAAAACACTATGATCATTTTTTATCTGGAAAAAAATCCTATCTGATGCATCAAGTATTGCTAGCTATTTATATTAAACTGAAAATGTATGACAGCCTCTGCCTTTGAACTTCATAAAAAATCATGCTTTTTCTTAATATTTTGCTGAACTAATGGTTGAAAAACAACACTTCACTATTTGCATTCATATTTCCCTGAGCAGTGGTGAGATTTACATTTACATTTATAATACATTCTTTTATAAATTACCTGTTAGTATTCTTTGTCTTTCTTGAGAGAATTATTATTTTTATAGTTTAGCCAATAACATTTACTCTTTCACTTTATATTTAATTAATCTCAGCATTTATCTTTACTGATTGTGTTCTCCAAAATTTTTTTAGTAGTGTTACTTCTAGTATTTTCTAGTTTTTTAAAGGTGATCACTGGCTTGTTTTCAATCTTTTTTTTTTAATTAAGGCTTTTTTTTTTTTTTTTTTGGTACATGGGCCTCTCACTGTTGTGGCCTCTCCCATTGCGGAGCACAGGCTCTGGACGCGCAGGCTCAGCGGCCATGGCTCACGGGCCCAGCCGCTCTGTGGCATGTGGGATCCTCCCGGACCGGGGCAAGAACCTGTGTCCCCTGCATTGGCAGGCTGACTCTCAACCACTGCGCCACCAGGGAAGCCCTTAATTAAGGCTTTTAAAGTCATATATTTTAGTCCAAGTACAAGCTTTAACTGTGTCACATTGGTATTCATCAAATTATTCATATTTTTCAATATAATTAATTAATTTCAATACAATTTGAAATTCAATGTTCAGTTAATTTTTGATCCAGGAATTTAATTTTAAAGGGGTTAATCTTTTCTAACTTGTTCGTTTTTATATTAATTGAATTATTGTGACCAGAGACTATGGCTTGCAAAAGTCCAACTTTTTGGAATTTATTATGATTTTCTTGTGACACAGTACTTGATAATTTTAGCAACTATTCTATTGGCAAAAGATACAATATAGATTATGGGTAAGAAACGTGTGTGTTTGTGCACAAGATACTAAATGTGTATACAGCATAAAAGTAAGTGTAGAAGACTGTTGTTTAGAGAAAAGGCCACTAAGGATATAATTATAAAAATTGGGTATGTGACAGAAAAATCAGCTGAAAAGGATAGAAAAAGAGAAACAAATAAGCAGAGATCAAAGCAGTGTCTAAGATTTTAGCATGTAAATCCAGGAGTCTATAATCAACAAACACAAACAAGCAGAATTCAGGCATTAGAGAGACTGAGCTTAGGGATCAAGTATTCTCCCAGTGGGAAAATTCTATTTCAGAGACAGGCAACCCAGTTGCCAAATACAGAGTATAAGCCAACACAGCTGCAAGCAGAAAGACAGACTTGATTCTGAGTTAGTAGCTGGAAGCTTCCGATACCTTCCCCATTTATAGCACAATTGTTACCAGGAAAGGTAGCAGAAATAACATGATCTTATTCTCATTTCCTTGTTTGAAACTAATTTTAATACTTTTATCTTTAAAAAGTATTGTTATATTTACTTCTATTCCGATACTTTCTCTATGTCCTTTTCCAAGTATGTGCAACATAAGATTTGGTAGTGAACTTATTTAATAGAAAAACTGTTCATCGTGAATCGTAGTTTTAAACTGAGAGAAGAAAATAAGGACCTGGAAAATTGTTCAGTCACTTATATGCAGGGAAGACCCTTAAATGAACACACCCAAAGAACAGACTATAGCAACAAGAATTTTCAAAGTACATGGACTTAGATCTACACAGACTTAGATTTCAATTTTCGTTCTTCCACTTTGAATGTTTTCTCTACCCAGAAATCTCCTGTGTATATTTGGCTAGTAAGAGGGGACCATCTGCTGTGACACAGATGATGAAAACATACTTCCTGCCCCTCTCATATACTACATTGAGAACTCATTAAAGTATGCTCCTATTGAATGGTTTCTTAGTGATCATTTATAAACAGCCTCCAGTAGTTCAGTGGTCTTCAATCTGCTCAGCATAATGCTGAAGAACCCAGAGTGGGATTTTCCAACCTTGACATTAATAGCATGTATTGGGGGACTGTCCTGTGCCTTATAGAATATTTAGCAGCATCCCTTGTCTCTAATCTCTAATTAGCACCTCATCTCTACTTGTGACAACCAAAAATGTCTTCAGATATTTTAAATTGTCCCCTGGGTGGTGTAACATCACCCGTGTTTGAGAACCACTGGCCTAGAGAGAGAACAGAAATGGCTATCCAGTTCTCCTCTATTGATGGAGAAGAATTAAAATATTGTGCTATTGTGAAGTGGGCACTTTTGAGATATATTTAACAGTACTTACGTGCTACGTGCACAATTAGTCGTGCTCAGAGAAGACGTGCTCTTTTATTGTTCCATATATTTGTCATATAAGAAACTGAAACACACCCTGAATTTGAGAAAGTATAATACATAGCCAAAATAAGGTAAAATTTTCTAAAAAAAATTTTCTAAAATCATCATACCAATCACCAGGCAAAATAGTTTAGTAAATTAAACTTAACCAAAACTTTAATTTCATATGTTCATCTATTAAAGCTTATTGAAATTCATTCTAATCTCAGAATTTGGGAAAAATATTTTGATGCTTCTTTGACAACTTGAGATAGTCCTTGATGCCATGTCACCACTGTAGGAAATTGCTACTCCCCTTTTCTCACAATTCCTGTAGATGGACAGGATGAAAGATCCAATTGTGCTTTCAAGAAGACACCTGTCTACAATGAATACATACTTTGAGGAAATTTAGGAAGAAAATATAGCCAAGCCAATCCATTTGTGATTCCAGCTAACCTTTCTTTACACTGCAGTTAATTTGGGGTGCAAGTGTCGATAGGAACAAATCAGTTGCACTTTATTAATGTGGAAAATTCAGCTAAAGCTATGAAATTTCAATCATAAACAAGCAAATTGTGCTACAATTTGGTATTTTAGTATGCAGTAAATAAATTAATAAAATTATTTTACTTTGCCTAATAAGTAAAACAGAACTTTAAGTACTGAAATTGCACCAGAAAGTTTAAAAAAGGAAGCCTTTTATTAAAGTACAGATTATGTTAATTACATTAAGCAATAGAACTGAGAGGCTAAGAGAAACATAAACAATTGATGGTAGTGGGTAGTGATATCTGATATTGCACACTTGTGATATTCTACACAAAACTATTTCTCCTGGGAGATGATTCAATCTAACAATCTTTCAAACAAGATAAACTCTTCTCGGAAGAATTAAAGGTATTTAGAGGGTACTTTTTTTTATAACTCATCTTAGTCTTTAGATGAAACGTGTTCTCTCGTCTCTACAGGGTGTTATTACTTTTAATTCAGAAGCTTCAGTAAATGATCACAGCTAGTCCACCATCTCTCATAATGTCAATGTCAAATCTGTTGTGAGAATGGATTAATAACGAGCTGAAGAGAGGATATGTCAGAAGAACTCTTGCTAACTTAAGAATTACTTTCTAGATTGTCATAATGCGACAACTAATGGGTGGCTTTGACAGGTGTTTAAAGCAAACTGTGGATAGCTGAATGGTAACAGTAAGCTAGTTGTATTTGCATTATTTTAGTACCTCATGAAGGAACACACCATATTTTAGTATAAACTTTAATCAAAATGAAATTTTCTTAGGTATATCTTGATAATGCATTTCTCGATAATGCATTTCTCTTTCTAAAGACCTCAATTTCTTGAGATAATGCAAAGATCTCAGGTGCATGATAAAATGACATTGAGGGATTGCTGATATATTTTAGGAGATAAACTAAAGGTAGAAAATGTCAAAAATATATCAGGATAAAACATGTATCAGTATTAAATGTAACTGAAACAGGAAAATAAAAAGGTTGGTATGGAAGCAATATAAAATTCAATTGGGCTTTTTCTACCAATGGATAAGGGCGCATCTGTGACTTTTATTAGGTTCAGTGGTAGTTCAGAACATAATATCTTTACAACTGTCTCAATTATTGGTATTTCTCAAATACAATATATATCCTAAGATTAGGACCATAGATTGATACCATGGAAATTGAGAGATTAGGAAGATACAGATGGAAGCAGACAATAAAACGGAATAAATTAAAGTCTAGTAAAAATAAGATGGCATAATACTCTGTTAAAATTATGTTTTACTCTACTCAATAAAAAAATAGAACTTGAACCAATAATAGAGTGATGATGTTTCTATAACCCTCCAAATAGAATGGAAAATGGGATTTCTGATTAAGACTATAAGTCATCAAGAATTTACAATTCATAAAAAGTTACTTAAATAAAATATCAGAAATGTCATTTCCAGTAAAGGCTGACTAGGTCACTCAAATCAATTTGACCAATACAAACCACAACAACAAAAGGTAGTTAAGCTGTTTTTATATTTTAAATCACGTCAATAGTATTAAAAAGCCGAAAAGTTAGGTAAACAATTTGAATTAATTGAACAGCTTTTTATAACTTTTTAAATTTTTATTTGAAGAACTTAAAAGTTCAGTAAACTACTAGAATTAATTGGAGTATATAGAAAGTTTACTGGATCCAATAAAAACATTAAAATCCATTATATCTCTATATAAAAGTAACAAATGAAAAAATATTAAAAAGAGATATTTTAAGTTGCATTAAAAATTTAAATTATATCCAAGTAAACTTAAGAAAATGTGTGTAACTCCACTACAAGGAAAAATGACAAAACTCTACAGAGAAATAGAAAATAAAACAAATAAATATAGAGACATCGTGTTCATCATTTGAAAGACTTAAAAGTAGATGTCAATTCTATCCAAATTAATGTACAGAGTCAAGGAAACCTCTATCAAAATTCCAACATCTCTTCTTGAGGAGTGGGGAGTTGGTTCTAAAATTTATATAAAAATGTAAAGAACTAAGATCCAAAACACTGCTGAAGTAAAACAAGATAGGGCGCCTTAATCAAGCAAGTATCGTAATGTATTTTAAAGCCATAATGATTAAGGAGAAATAGGAAAAAAGTACAAATGGAACCTAATAGAGAACCCCAAACAGACCCACCCATATATGAACATGATGTGGGAGAATGGTGACACAGCAGAGCAGTAGGTAAGGGACAGTCTCTTCAATAAATGGTAATGGAGCCTGGGCATCCATCTGAGTGTCAGGCAGTGTACATTGTCTCTCCCCTACACTCTCCGTGTATTAAACTCTCTTGTCAATTTTCTTTCTGTTAGGTTCTCCCAATGAGAAGCACTGATGGAAGCGAGAAACTTTATTTTTCTCTTCTGCATCTCCTGTAACAACGACATAAATGCAATGGCAGGAAACAAGGTGATTTGCAGCTTCTGCAGGTCTCAGCAGCATCAGAAGGAGGGTAAGCTCCTAGTGTCTTGCTCTATTCCAACAGCAGTTGTTGGCAGCATAACCTTCAGTTGTTTCAGTGGTAATAGACTGTAAGCTTGAGCCATAAGGGTATTAGGCAGCTTCCTGATCTTTGGGTAACAACTCCTCACTTTTGCTTCTCTAGACACCTCCTCCTCCTGCCTTTTGCTCCTTCAGACCCTCCAAAATTTTTCTAATAGATTCTCTAAGTAATGCTCTATTTAAGTACCTGGAGTGACTTCTATTTTCCAGGATGGACCCTGACACAATATTCTATAACCAAAATAAAAATTAACCATAGGTGGATTAATTTTCAAAATCTGAAAGGCAAACCTATAACACTCTTAGAATATAATATAGAATAATATTTTATAACCTCAGGGAGGGAAGAATTTTTCAAACAAGACAAAAAGGGCCTGAACCATAAAGGAAAAGGCTGTTAAATTCTATTTCAGTTAATTCAGAACTTCTATTTATCAAGCTACCAAAAAGGAGCTAAAAGGCAGAGTAAGAAAAGAGATCTGCAACACATAACTAAAAAAAGTAGGCATGAAAAATAAAGTACTTCTCTACTCTTGTAAATCAATATGCAAAGACAGAATCCCAATAGAAAAATGGACAAATTATTTGGATGGCATTTTACATTCACAAAAAGAAAATCCAAAATATGGTATATGAATATATGAAAAGACATTCACTGGCAGTTTCTATTTATTTATTTATTTACAAATTTACTTTTATTTATTTATTTATTTATTTAATCTGCATCAGGTCTTAGTTGTGGCACGCTGGATCTTCGTTGAGGTGCACAGGCTTCTCTCTAGTTGTGGCTCGTGGGCTTCTCTCTAGTACGGTGAGCAGGTTTTCTCTCTCTAGCTGTGCTGTGTGGGCTTCAGAGTGCATGCGCTCTGTAGTTATGGCATGTGGGTTCCAGAGTGCATGGGATCTGTAGTTTGCAGCATGCAGGCTCTCTCACTGAGGCATGCAAGCTCAGTAGTTGTGGCATGTGGGCTTAGTTGCCTCGCAGCATATGGGATTTTAGTTCTCTGACTAGGGCTCAAACCACATCCCCTGCGTTGGAAGGTGCATTTTTTACCACTGGACCTCCAGGGAAGTCCCTCACTGCAGTTTCTAATCTCTGAACATTTCTCCTCCTCCTCACCCTTCCCTCTTCATTCTTTCTCTCACTCTCTTCTGGTTCCTCCTTCTCCTCCCTATTCTTCTTACATGCCGAGTCACTCTCTTCTTCCTATTGCTCTTCTAGACCTTCTAACTATTCTGTAATCAATTTCCTTTTTGAATTACTGAGAGAGGTTTTGTTTTCAAAATTGGTCTCACGAGTTGAATTGCTTTGAAATGAATTCTAATCATGTTGGGACCAATATTAAACATATAAACTTATGTTAAAATTATAAATTTTTTAAAAATGATATTCTTGAGGAAGAGATCAAGATGGTGGAGAAGGAGGATACTGAGCTCAATTTCCCCCATGAACACATCAAAAATACAACTACACACGGAGCAGTCCTCACTGAAAACAAAATGGAGACTGGAAGAAAGATTCTTCTACAATCAAGGCTGTAAAGAAAGATCGACATGGAGTCAGGTAGAGAAGGGGAAGTAATCCTGTTTGGACCCACGTTTCTAGGAGAGAACACAGAAGAAGAGGGGGATATCATGGGCATGGGGATTCTCCCTGGGGAGTGAGGGGTTCACACCACATACTGAGCATCCCAACCTGGGTCCAAAGCATGGAATATGAGTCTCCTTAGCTGGTTTGAAAACGAGTGAGACTTATAGGAGGACTGTTAGAAAGCAAGACTACACTCCTGAAGAGCATGCACATGCTTGCTTACTCCCAGGAACAAGGTGGAGGAAACACTGAAACTGCCTGGGGCTCCAGCCAATTTCCCATGACTGCCCCATTGTGAAATTCAACCCCTGGCAAGCACCAGCTCTGGCCTCTATAGTTCCAATTCAGTTCCCCACTAGGGCAAAGGTTGCTGTGGCCAAGGAGAGTGCACACTTAAGGGGATGCAGCCAGCTCAGAACCAGTATTGCATCTGAACTCTACAGGAGGCTCCCATTGCTGGCATTTGTGGAAGTGTTAGATCAGGAGCTATCTGGAACTCTGACTTACATCAAAATCCATTGCTTAAATTTGAAGGAAAACTAGATGGACATATTTTGCTTTGGAAGACAATTTTTAATCTCTGTATTTTTTTTTGTTTGTTTGTTTCTGAGTAGTGGATAGAAACTGGAACCTTGGATACAAAAACGAGACCCATATATACGATGTCTAAAAGAGACACACTTCTGATCTACAGACACATACAGAATGAAAGTCATGGGAAGGAAGAAAAAGTATTCCATTCAACTGGAAATCAAAAGATAGCTGGAGTAGCAATAATCATATCGCACAAAATAGACTTTCAAATAAAGACTGTTACAAGAAACAAAGAAGGACGCTACAAAATGATGAAGGGATCAATCCAAGAAAAAGATATAACAATTGTAAATATATATGCACCCAACATAGGAGCACCTCAGTATATAAGGCAAATGTTAACAGACATACAAGGAGAAATTGACAGTAACAAAATAATAGAGGAGAACTTTAACACCCCACTTATATCAATGGACAGATCATCCAGACAAAATATCAGTAACGAAACACAGGCTTTAAATGACACATTAGACCAGATGGACTTAATTGATATTTATAGAGCATTCCATCTGAAAGCAGTAGAATACACATTCTTTTCAAGTGCACATGGAACATTCCCCAGGATAGATCACATGCTGGGCCACAAAGCAGCCCTCAGTAAATTTAAGAAAACTGAAAGTGTATCAAGCATATTTTCCGACCACAATGCTATGACATTAGAAATCAACTAAAGAAAAAAAATGCAAAAAACACATACATGTGGAAGCTAAACTATCTGCTACTAAACAATCAATGATCACCAAAGGAGTCAAAGAGGAAGTCAAAAAATACCTAGAGACAAATGAAAACAAAAACAAAAACATGACAAGCCAAAACCTATGGGATGCAGCCAAAGGAGTTCTACGAGGGAAGTTTACAAGCTTACCTCAGGAAAAAGAAAAATCTGAAATAAACAACCTAATCTTACACATAAAGCAACTAAAGAAAGAAGAACAAACAAAACCCAAAGTTAGTAGAAGGAAAGAAATCATAAAGATCAGAGCAGAAATAAATAAAATAGAGACTAAAAAAGAAATGGAAAAAATTGATGAAACTAAAAACTGGCTCTTGGAAAAGATAAACAAAATTGATAAGCTCTTTAGCCAAACTCATCAAGAAAAAAAGAGAGAGGGCTCAAATCAATAAAATTAGAAATGAAAAAGGACAAGTTACAACTGACACCACAGAAATACAAAGAAACATAAGAAACTACTAAAAGCAACTATATGCCAATAAAATGGACAACCTAGAAGAAATGGACAAATTCTTAGAAAGGTACAATCTCCCAAGACTGAACCATGAAGAAATAGAATATCTGAACAGACCGATTACAAGTACAGAAATTGAAACTGTGATTTGAAAACTCCCAAGAAACAAACGTCCAGGACCAGATGTTTTCAATACCTGCAAATCAATCAGTATAATACACCACATTAACAAATTGAAGAATAAAAACCATATGATCATCTCAATAGATGCAGAAGAATATTTTGACGAAATTCAACCATTTATGATAAAAATTCTCCAGAAAGTGGGCATAGAGGGAACATACCTCAACATAATAAAGGCCATATATGACAAACTCACAGCAAACTTCATACTCAATGGTGAAAAGCTTAAAGCATTTCCTCTAAGATCAGGAACAAGACAATAATGTCCATTCTTGCCACTTTTATTCAACATAGTTGTGCAATTCCTAGCTACAGCAATCAGAGTAGAAAAAGAAGTAAAAGGAATCCAAATTGGAAAGGAAGACGTAAAACTGTAACTGTTTGCAGAAGACATGACACTATACATAGAAAATCCTAAAGGTGCTACCAGAAAACTACTAGAGCTCATCAGTGAATTTAGTAACATTGCAGGATACAAAATTAACAGAAATCTGTTGCATTTTTATACACTAACAATGAAAGGTCAGAAAGAGAAATCAAGGAAACAATCTCATTTGCCATTGCATCAAAAAGAATAAAATACCAAGGAATAAACCTACATAAGGAGGCAAAAGAGCTGTATTCCAAAAACTATATAACGAAAGAAATTGAAGATGACACAAACAGATGGAAAGATATACCATGTTCTTGTATTGGAAGAATCAATATTGTTATAAATGACTATATTACCCAAGCAGTCTACAAATTCAGTGCAACTCCTATCAAATTATCAATGGCATTTTTCACAGAACTTGAACAAAAATTTTAAAATTTGTGTGCAAACACAAAAGACCCTGAATAACCAAGGCAATCTTGAGAAAGAAAAATGGAGCTGGAGGAATCAGGCTCCCTGACTTCAGACTATACTACAAAGCTATAGTCATCAAAAATATTGGCATAAAAACAGATATATAGATCAATGGAACAGGATAGAAAGCCCAGAAATAAACCTACATATCTATGGTCAATTAATTTATGACAAAGGAGCCAAGAATATACTATGGAGAAAAGACAGTCTCTTCAATAAGTGGTGCTGGGAAAACTGGAGAGCTACATGTAAAAGAATGAATTTAGAGAGTTAGAGAATTAGAGAATTCTCTAATTCATACAAAAAAATAAACTCAAAATGGATTAAAGACCTAAATGTAAGACCAGACACTACAAAACTCCTAGAGGAAAACAGGCAGAATATGCTTTGACATAAATTGCAGCAATATCTTTTCTGATCCACCTCAGAGAGTAATGGAATTAAAAACAAAAATAAACAAATGGGACCTAATTAAACTTAAAAGCTTTTGAACAGCAAAGGGATCCATAAACAAAACAAAAAGACAACCTACAGAATGAGAGAAAATATTTGCAAATGATGCAACTGACAAGGGATTAATATCCAAAATATACAAGCAGCTCATACAGCTCAATATCAAAACAAATAAATAAATAATGAAATAAAAAATGGCAGAAGACCTAGAAAGACATGTCTCCAAAGAAGAAAAACAGATGGGCAAAAGGCACATGAAAAGATGATCAACATCGCTAATTATTAGAGAAATGCAAATCAAAACTGCAGTGAAGTATCACTTCACACCAGTCTGAATGGCAACATCAAAAAGTCTACAAATAATAAATGCTGGAGAGAGAGGGACTGTGTGGAGAAAAGAAACCCTCCTACCCTGTTGGTTGGAATGTAAATTGATACAGCCACTGTGGAGAACAGCATGGAGGTTCCTTAAAAAACTAAAAATAGAGCTACCATATGAGCCAGCATTCCCAGTCCTGGGCATATATCCAGAGAAAATCATAACTCAAAAAGATACATGCAACCCAATGTTTACTGCAGCACTATTTACAATAGCCAACACATGGAAGCAACCTAAATGTCATCGACATTTGACTGGATCGACAGTCAAATCGACAGATGACTGGATAAAGAAGATGTGGTACATATATACAAAGGTATATTACTCAGCCATAAAAAGAATGAAATAATGCCATTTGCAGTAACATGGATGGGCCTAGAGATTATGATACTAAGTGAAGTAAATCAGACAAAGACAAATATCATATGACATCACTTATATATGGAATTTTAAAAAGTGATACAAATGGACTTATTTAAAAAACAGAAAAAGAGTCACAGACTTAGAAAACAAACTTATGGTTACCAAAGTGGAAAGGTGGGGGGCAGGGATATATTAGGATTTGGGGATTGACAAATACACACTACTATATCTAAACTAGATAATCAACAAGTACCCACTGTATAGCACAGGGAACTCTACTCAGTATTCTGTAACAAGCTAAATGAGAAAAGAATCTGAAAAAGAATAGATGTATGTATATGTATAACTGAATCACTTTGCCGTACACCTGAAATTAACACAACATTGTAAATCAACAATATTCCAATATAAAATAAAAAATTTTTAAAAATATATTAAAGGTAAAAAAATATCAGAAGAGAAAAAGATACATGTACCCCAATGGTCATTGCCACACTATTTACAATGGCCAAGACATGGAAGCAACCTAAGTGTCCATTGACAGATGAACGAATAAAGAAGATGTGGTGTATATATACAATAGAATATTAGTTATAGAAAAGAGTGAAATAATGCCATTTGCAGCAACATGGATGAATCTAGGGATTATCATACTAAGTGAAGTCAGACAGAGAAAGACAAATATTGTATGATATGGCTTATATGTGGAATCTAAAAAGATGATACAAATGAGCTTATTTACAAAACAGAAATAGGCTCACAGACATAGAAAACAAACTTATGATTACCAAAGGGGAAAGGTGTGGGGGGAGGGGTAAATTAGGAGTTTGGGATTAAAATATACACACTACTATATATAAAGTAGATAACCAACAAGGACCTACTGTATAGAACAGGGAACTATATTCAATATCTTATAATAACCTATAATGGAAGAGAATGTAAATAAAGAATATATATGTATATATATATCAGAGTCACTTTGCTGTACACAAGAAACTAGCACTTCAAATCAACTATATTTCAATAAAAATTTTTTAAAAATAAAAATAAATAAAGAAGAAATTTGGAAACTTAAAACAATTTATCTTCTAGGTGACCACTATATCATTATGTTTGGTTTTGAGATTTCCTTCATCTATACTTCTGATGTTTTCCATACACAAACTTTCCAAATCTATGATATAAAGATATATGTTGAAGCACCATTTTCCCCCTAATTTAAATACCTATAGGCAGTGACAAAACTAGAAATTTTTAGTAATTAAGAGTATACTTGCATTCCCAGGAAAAGTTGGGAATTAAGGATTATTTGGAGAAGCTGAGCTTAATTTTTATTTTTTTCTAGGTATAACATGTGAATTTTAAAAGGGAGATCTCTAAATGTCATATCAAAAGGAGGTTTGTGAGGGTGCAGTATAGGGATACAAAGCTGGAGCTCCAGAATCCAACTGACATGGATTAATATCCTAGATCAACCCCCTGAATCAATATGTATACTGTAAAATTTCTTTGAACTCTTGAATCCTCAATTTCTGAATCTGCAAGCCGGCAATAATAATACTCAGTTAGTAAGGTTATAATAGGGATCCAGTGTATGTAAAACATTAGCACAGGGATTAAACATAGTGTCAGGAAATAATACTGTTATTGCTATGTTACTACTCATTACAGAGAACCTCATTACAGTTGCCATGCCAGGTTCTGACTGGTGAAATTAGTGGTTCTAAACATAAGCATCCTGTCCCAAAACTCTAGAATCCAGACTTTAATCTGTTAAGAAGTGCTCAGCTGCAACAAATGGAACTTTTGACTCAACTCAGGTTAAATAAGATAAAATGTATTGTGCTATATCACAATTAAATTCAGAGATAAGACTGCCTTCAAGCTTGGTTAATTAAGATGTTCAAATTTGTCAAGAACTCAAATTCTATTGAGAGGACTATATGATCTTTTTCTTTCATTCTAGTAAAGTGATATATCACATTGATTGATGTGCATTATGTTGAATTATCTTTGCATTCCAAGTATGAATCCCATTTCATCATATCCATTGCATAATCCTTTTAATGTATTGTTGAATTAAGTTTGCTAGTATTTTAGGGAGAATTTTTGCATCTCTATTCATCAAAGATATTGGCCTGTAGTTTTCTTTTCTGGTAGTCTCCTTTTCCGGCTTTAATAACAGGGTAATGTTGGCCTCATAAAATGAGTTTGGGAGTTATAACTCCCCTTTAATTTTTTGAAGCAATTTGAAAAGGATTGTTATTAATTCTTCTTTAAATATTTGGTAAAATTCACCAGTGAAGCCATCTGGTCCTGGATTTTTCTTAATTGGGATATTTTTGATCATTGATTTGATCTCCTTAGTAGTAATTATTCTATTTAGACTATCTATTTCTTCCTGATTCAGTCTTGGTAGGCTGCATGTTTCTAAGAAACATACATAGAAAAAAGAATTTGATAACATTCATCATCTATTCATAATAAAAATTCAATAGATTAGTTATAGAAGAAAGGCACCTCAACAAATTAAAGGCCATATATGACAAGTTCACAGCTAACATCATACTCTATGATGAAAGATTGAAAGCTTTTCCTCTAATATCCGGAACAAGACAAGGGTGCCCACTCTCACCACACTTATTCAATCAACATAATACTGGAAGTCCTAGCCAGAGCAATCAGACAAGAAAAAAGAAATTAAAAGTATCAGAATTGGAAAAGAAGAAGTCAAATTTTCTCTATTTGCAGATGACAAAATTTTGCATATAGAAAATACAAAAGACTCCACAAAAAAATATTAGATCTAATCAATGAATTCAGTAACCTTGCAAGATACAAAATTAACCATACAAAAATCAGTAGTGTTTCTATACATTAATAATGAATTATCTGAAAAAGAAATAAAGAAAATGAAACCATTTGCAAAAGTAACAAAAGCAATAAACTCTTAGAAATAAACTTAACCAAGGAGGTGAAAGACCTCTACTTTGAAAACTACAAGACATTAATGAAAAAAGTTGAAGGAAATATTAATAACTGAAAAGATAGCCCATGTTCATGGATTAGAAAAATCAATATTGTTAAAATGTCAATACTACCAAAAGCAATCTATAGATTCAATGCAATTGCTATCAATTTCTAATGGCATTTTTTTTTACATCAATACAGAAAACAATCCTAAAATTTATAGGGAACCACAGAAGGCCCTGAATAGCCAAAGAAATTCTAAGAAAGAAGAACAAAGCAAGAGGCATCACACTTCCTGATCTCATGCTACATATAAAGCTACAGTAATTAAAACAGCATGGCACTGTCATAAAAACAGACAAATAGATGAATGGAAAAGAACCAAGAGCACAGAAATAAACCAAATCCTATAAAATCAACTAATATTTGACAAGGGAACCAAAAATATTCAATGAAGAAAAGACAATATCTTCAAGATACAATGCTGGAAAATTAAATATTCACATGTAAAATAATGAAACTAGACCCATATAGTACATAGCTCACAAAACTTAACTCAAAATAGATTAAAAACTTAAATGTAAGACCTGAAACCATGAAAATCCTGCAAGAAAACATAGGGAAAAAAATCTCCTTGACATGTCTTGGCAATTATTTTTTTGATATGTTGACTTAAAACAAATAGGTGCCAGATATTTCTCCAGCAAAGAAGAGTTTATCAGGGATCAGCAGAGAATTGCAATTCAGGGTCTGCAGCCATGGTGAGCCACCTGCAATCCCTGAACAGCAAGGGAAGGAGAAGGCTTTTATAGAGAGGAATAGGAAGTTGGGAGGGCTATAGTAAACAAAGAGTTCATGGCTTTTTATTGGCTGAGTCCTTGTCAGAAAAGAAGAGGAGTCTTTCTTCTTCCTGTTGGACTCTGCTATCATTGCAGGGTGTGAGAGTTTCCCCTTCTGGTCTCCTAACTCTACTTAATTGAGGTTTCTATTTATTAATTTTTACATTTCCCCTTTTGATCAAGATCTTTCTCTGAAAGCATCACTGAGTAAGAGTCAGGTTTTCTAGTTTTAGTGGCTTTTTGTCCCTCAATGTCAGGAAAGACCTTTCCTTGGTGTAGTGTCTCACATAAAAGGGAAAGTGCACAGATTGGAAAACTGTTCAGGTCACACTAAAGTAACAAAGAGGGGTAGGAGGGAGAGAACTGTCAGACACTTTTTATGTAAAATCCATATGTTATCAAGATCACAGACACTGGAGATCATCTGAAGTGTTATGCCATCATCAAAGGTTTGGCAACAAACTTCCAACAAGCCTGATACAGATATCTCCGGAAAGCTGTCTCATCAGATGTCATCTGTTTCAATTCCAGAAAATCTTTACTTTCAAGTTGCCAAATAATTTTCAGGTCCAGTCAGGGTCTGGTACTTTCTTTAGCTGTGTCACATGTATCCAAGAATCTATTCCTAGGAGTCTGGGAGCACAGGTCTGGTTAGCAGTACCTGATGGGGCCCTTTCCAGTGAGGTTGAAGAGAGTCCTTCTGAAGGTGTCTTTTCCAAATATATATAAAGGTTTGACCATAAGAGAGAAATTTGGAATTCAGTTTTGGCAATAACCAACTAGACTGAGAAAACCTCAGAGCTGGTTCTTAGTTTGGGGTTTTGAAAAACTTAGGACACCATGAAGTCTATCTGGATTTAGGTGTAGCCCTTGTTCTAATATCAGATGTCCTAAATATCAAACTTGGGATTGGGAAAACTGTAATTTTTCTTTGCCAACCTTACATCCCTTTAAGGCTAAAAGTTTTAGCAGAGGAGGGTTGAGATGGAGAGAAAACAAGCAAATCATCCACATATTGCAACAAGGTAGAACCTCTAGGGAAGTTTATATCATCCGGATCAACTTTTAGGATTTGTGAGAAATAAGGACCCTCAGTAAAACCCTGAGGCATTACTGTTCAGGTGAATTATTTTTATTCCCAAGTGAGGCAAAAAAGTATTAACTAGCCTCAACAACTGGAATACTGAAGAATGCACCGCATAAGTCAGTTACAGAAAAGAATTTACTTTTGGTGGGAATGGATATTGGTAATATATAAGGGTTAGGAACAACAGGGTATCGAGAGATAATAATGCTGTTTGTTGCTCAGATATCCTGGACCTCCACCCTCAGCCCTTAGGTTTCCTCATTGGTTAAAGGGGAGTATTACAGAAGCTAGTACCCGGAAAATGAGGCAATAAGCCTTGTAATCTTCTATTATGGGCTTTATTCCTTGAATTGCTTCTTTACTTATGGGTATTGATTAATTCTGAGAAGAGGTTTTGAGGGATCTATCTGAATCTTAATAGGAGGTGTGCTGTGAATTTTGCCAAAATCAGTTGACTATTTTGCCCCTAAGGAAAGTGGCAGCCAATTCAATAGGAACAAATGATCAGTGTTTTCAGAATTTGTTCTAGTACCATCATCAGAGACAGAACAAATAAAATATATCTAAGAGTCATTTAATTCACCTGGTAGTTACTTTGATGACTACTGTCAAATTCTAGAATTATTTCCCCCTTTTGAGAGAAAGAAACACCAGCATGATACTCCTTTTAGAATTCTCAGCCTAATAAGTTGATAGGGGTGGAGGAACTAAGAAGAAAAGGGTTTGTATCCCTCAAAGGGCCTAAACAAAAAGGAATAGGTTCAGAGACAGGATCCTCTTGAGGTTCATTAAAGACCCCACTATTTAAACTATTTTAGTATTCTGAGGCAGGAGCTGCTTATAGTAGTGGGGCTGAGCACCAACAGTGTAGCTCCAGTGTCATTTAGGGCTAGAAGAGATTCATCTACAATCTGGAGAAATGTTCTCCAAGCCAATTAAGAAAGAGGATTGGAAAGAGCTCCTGTAGCTCTTCGGGTCCCCATTATTGAGAATTGGAAGGATATGAGAAAGGCTGGTTAGAGGGCTGAAAGCACTAAAGTGCTTAAATATGTAACAATCTCTTTTTCAATGTTCTGGCTTTTTGCAATAATAGCAGAAACTAGGAGGGTTTTGGTTTCATTTAGGAGCCTCCATTTGTTGAAGATTAAGAATTTTGGTGGCCTTCCTTTGAGGTGACTCATGTAGAATGTGAGAGAGATGCTTTGCCAGCTAAACTAAATTTGGAGTGGACCTAGCTTCCCATTTCATCCTGGTACTTTTTGTCCTGGTTCAGTCCAATAATAAACATAGAGTTAAAGCTACCTGGGTGAAATCAACATCTTAAAGAACACCAGAATTTTCTTCAAAATCAATCTGAAGTCGATTGTAATAATCATGAACAGGTTCATCAGATTTTTGTGTACAATCCTGAATTTTGTTCCAGTCAACAGGCTCTGGAAAAGCCTTAGGAATTGCTCAATGAAGTAGCCTAGCAATTGCTTGAGGCTGATCATGTAATAAGTTAGCAGACTTGCCTCCCAGTTGTAATTCTAGAGATCTTTTAGAATTTTCCTAATTAGCATTTTTATCCAATGCTGGGCCTGGCCCTCACCAACAAGCATAGAAACTAGCTGATATAAGCCAGAGAATCCAGGTTGGTAAGTTTGAATAACTATATTAAACACCTCAGAAAATTTCTGAGGATCTTCAGTTGCTTTGGGAAAATCTTTGACTATGACTTGAAGTTCAGCTTTAGTCCAGGGAATATAAGAAATTAAGTGTTTAGCCTCTGTATCTTCAGATGGTTTGGTTTTAAAGGGATAGGTTCTGATAAGATCAGAGGAAAAGGGAGTGGGAAGAGTTTCAGAGAAAAGGAGACGTTTGGCAAGAGAGCTGGCACAGGGGGATTGAGGGTATAGAGGAGGCATAGGCAACATAGAAGGGAAGGAGGAAGTTGGTACAGGAGGTGAAATCTGATCATGGGAGCTGAGGGAGAGAAACATGATGGTGCCACAGGTGGAGCCTGAGATAACGAAGTCAAGGAAGAGGAACCTGAGGCTTTGGGGCCCTTCTACCTTTCTTTAATCATTTGTTTGCCTTGGTTAATCTTAAAATCTTATTTTGCAAAGAGGCAATTTCAGACTCTTAATAACACTGGGAACCAAATTAAGTATTCCACTCAATTCTGGACATTTTTGAGCTATTGTTATCCAATTTCGTTTTAAGAAACTAAAGTTTGGGGATTTTAGAAGTTCCTCATAACGGCCACTGATATTCTAAATTGCCTTTCGTCAGATCAGTCCATTTCATTAGAAATGTACAAAAGGAAAAACCATGGTTTTTAAATATGAAATCAGCTGGAGTCCTTGCAGGAGGTGCACCCTCAAAATACTTAGATAACTGGGATCCCACTTCTCAGAGGTTTTCCTCTAGAGTAAAGAACAATTTTCCCACAGCTTAAACAGCTCTCAGCACAAACAGCTCAGTTCAAACAGCTTGCAAGCTAATCCCAGCCAGTCCTATGGAGACAGCTTCGTCCCAGAGGAGGACAGTCTCTAGAGGACAGCCCTTTCCAAAGAAATAGACTGAAGGCTGAAAATCAGGCACAGTTTCAAAGAAACAACCCCTGTTCCAAAGGGAATGGGCTGAAGGCTAACCAGCTTCAGTGAAACAGTCTGATCTCAAAATCAGACAGAAGTGCCAAAGGAGTACTTGCATACAGAACAAGGCCTTAGCAGGAAAGACAAAACATTAAAATAGATCCTGAATAAAACCTGGTGAGCTTCAAACACAGAGGGCATGAGCTCAGACCCAGGATTAAGATGTAACTTCAAACATCAGGGCGAATGAGAGAGCAGTGAGTGACATTGGGCTCAACGTGGGTACTGCACCTGTTTCCTCACCGGCCCCAGAGATATCTGGCATTTTCACTGGTCCCCTTGTGGGCCACCAAAATATTCACTTAAAACAAACAGACTGCCAGATATTTTCCTAGTAAAGATGGGTTTATTCTCAGCATCCACAGAGAATTACAATTCAGGGTCTGCACCCATGGCGAGCCACCTGCAAGTCCCCGCACAACAAGGGAAGGAGAACACTTTTATAGAGGGGAAAAGGAAGATGGGAGAGCTGTAGGAAACAAAGAGTCCATGGCTTTTCATTAGCTGAGCCTTTACCAGGAAAAATAAGGAGTCTTTCTTCTTCCCATTGGGCTCTGTCATTGCAGAGCATGAGAGCTTCCCCTTCTACTCTCTCATCTCTATTTAATAAATTAGGGTTTCTGTTTAATTTTTACAGATTTTATATCTAAAGCACAGGCAACAAAATTAAAAATAAACAAGGGGGATGACATCAAGCTAAAAGGCTTCTGCATAACAAAAGAAACAAACCACAACGTGAAAACATAACCTACAGAACAGGAAAAAATATTTGCAAATCATATATCTGACAAGGGGTTAATATCTAAAAAAAAATAAGGAACTCATACAACTCAATAGCAAAAAGCAAACAATCCCATTAAAAATGGGCAAAAGGCCTGAATAGACATTTTTCCAAAGAAGATATACAAATGGCCAACAGGTACATAAGAAGATGCTCAGCATCACCAGTCATTGGGGAAATGTAAATCAAAACCACAATGAGATATCACTTCAGATGTGTTAGAATAGCCATCATCAAAATGACAAATGCTGGTGAGGGTATGGAGAAAAGGGAACCCTTGTACACTCTGGATGAGACTGTAAACTGGTACAGCCATGATAGAAAACTGTATGGAGGATTCTCAAAAAATTACAAATAAATCTACCATGTGACCCAGAAATTCCACTTCTGGGAATATATTCAAAGGAAAGAATTTGGGAAAGAATATCTCGAAAATATATCTGCAACCCCCATGTTCATAGCAGCATTATTTACAATAGCCAAAATATGAAAATATCCTAAGTGTCCATCAATGGATGAATGGATAAAGAAGATGTGGTATATGTACACAATGGAATATTATTCAGCCACTAAAAAATGAGGAAATCCTGTCATTTACAACAACATGGACAGACCTTGAGGGCATTATGTTAAGTGAAATAAGTCAGACAGGGAGAGACAAATATTGTATGATCTCTCTTATATGTGGTGTCTAAAAAAACCAACCAACCAAACAAACAAAACCTCATAGGAAAAGAGATCAGATTTGTGAGTACCAAAGATACAGTGTGGGGAGAGACAGAATTGAAGGAAGATGGTCAAAAGGTACAAACTTCTAGTTACAAGATAAATAAGTACTAGAGATGTAATGTACGACATGGTGACTATAGTTAATACTGTATGACATGTATGAAATTTAACAGAATAAATCCTGAAAGATCTCACCAGAAGAAAAAAATTATTTTTGATTTTTCATTGTATCTATATGAGATTATGGATACTAACTTAGTTTACTGCAGTAATTATTTCACAATATATATGCAATTCAAACCATTATGCTGTTCGCCTTAAACTTATTTGATGATATGTGTGAATTATGTCCCAGTAAAACTGAAAAAGAGAAAAGAGAACTCAGGTTTTTTTCTGTTTCTTTATTCCACCATACATGATGTCGATTCCTTTCTATGGCTGCTTGTCTTTATGAACCTAGAATGGCTGCCAAAAGCAAGACAGCAGTGGTCCTTGCTCAAGTCAAGTAGGCAGACAGTAATAAAGAGAAATCAATGGACTGATTCCAGGAACCCCAAGCAATCCTCTCCTCTTGAGCCACACTCTGTCCTTCCTTTCCTTTCCTCCTTTTCTTCCTTCCTGCATCTATTCTGTCTTTCCTTCTTTCCTCCCTTTTTCTTTCCCTCCCTCCCCCTCTCCCTTCTTTCCTTCCTTTTTCCCTTTTCTCTTTCTTTCTTCCTCTCTTTCTGTGCCCTTCATTCTTTCAGCAACAATCATTTACTGAGTATCTGCCATAGGCCTGTCACTGTCCTAAGCTTTAGGGATACATCAGTGCACAAAACAGTAAAAAATCCTGCCTTCATACAGCTTCCATTCTAGTGGAGTCAAGCTGCTCCCACAACTAAACAAATCACTGGTCAGAAGAAAGAGATGACGATGCTTAAAGACTGACCCGTGCAGACCCAATACACCTCATATATTTTGGGGATCTCTTACAGATATCAAATCTTCAAGCATCTCAGAGTCTACAGCAGGGAGAAATCATGCCCTATTTCTCAACAGCTACCTTATTTTTGGCTTGCCAGACAAAAAATTTAGTTCTTCAATGGCGTGCACTACGTAGTCATCACCAGACATATTTGTTTATTTTATGTTACAATATGTAGTTAGTAAAATTTAAGCTCATTTGCTTTCTTTGGTTGTCATTTTAAAATCCCAGACCTTGCATTTATCTTGGTTCATTATGTGAAAATAATTTAATGTTTTAATCATGGACTACATGATATACTATAACAGTAATCTTTAAATGCCCTTTTCATTAAAATTTTATATTGCACACAAGACCTATAAGTCCCTGCTGCTACAGCACATCATTTCATAACTATATCTAGTAACAATGTCTGGTGGTGATTTTCAATTAAATTAAGTCACTCGTAATACATAAGAGTAAATGGATCTGAGCCAAGCTTGCTGATTCCACTTCGAGTGTGGCTTCACGATCCTGGCAAAGCAGAGTCTCACCTCAGTTCCCACAAAATCCTGACTCCCATCAGAGTAAAGCAATATGTGAATGGCCCATAACTAAACTGTAAGTTTATTTTAATTATAGTATCACTTCAATATAAATTAGACATAAAAATTTGTAGTAAGATCAATAATTTAAATTGCTGGGAGATTTCACAATTGAAAGGCCACTTTCACTGTCAATTTTATTTCAGTCTGTGTCAACCAGATCATACCAGTCACCAAATATACCTACAAAATCTTGGGACCAATGAGCATGGGTCATGTGTCAGACTGCCATAACAAAAACCACAGGCTAGGTGGCATAAACAACAGGAATTTTTTTCTCACAGTTCTGGAGGTTGAAGTTCCAGATCAAGGTCTGGCAGAATTTGGTTTCTGCTGAGCTCTCCTTCTGGCTTGCAGACAGCTGCCTTCTCGCCGCAGTCCTCACACAGCCTTTTCTCTGAGTAAGTGGACAGAGGGAGAGAGGAGAGAGCTTTCTTCCTCTTATAAGGCCATCAATTGTATCGGGTTAGGACGCCACCTTGTGACCTCATTTAATCTTAATTCTCTCCTATCAGTCGTATCTCCAACTACAATCACATTGGGAACTGGGGCTTCAAAATATGAATTTGGGAGGGGACAAAATTAAGACCACAGACCAGTAGGTCAATAGACTATCCCATCACCCCAACTACAAATTCAGAGCTGGAATCCAAAAGCTTTGTGGGAAATATTCTATTAACTTAGCTATTCAGAGCTGGGATCCAAAAGCTTTGTGGGAAATATTCTATTAACTTAGCTAAGTCCATGTAAAAGTCTCTATACTCAATTCATAGTCAAAATCTATTGAAAAGTTGATCTTCTGTGATGAACTTATTGACTGATTAGAGTAAGATGATTGTCTACATGTTGAGTAGGAGGCTGGGTGCCTACAGCAGCTGGTAAAATAATAGAAAAAGTAAAAGATGGTCCTCCACTCCTGTGAATTACTATACCAGGTGAAATAATCATCCTAAAATTTTAAATAATTAGCCTTCTCATGTAGGTTGGTAGAGAAGTAATATATAGAAACCTAATGTGTTTTAAAGTATGAGACGCCTGGATGGAATCATAATTTATCAGTATCTGAGGATTTAAAACAGATATTTGGCTAATTTAACAAAACGATTGATACAGTAATTTATAGTAGAAAAATCTCATAAAACAAAATGAGTATCGCTTTTTAGAAGAGTTGCCAAAGAAAATGTGGAAAGAGAAGGATAAATGTAAAACTGCTTACCTTAGCAACTGAATAATTTCGTATAGATTCATTGGGTACTGGGCCACTACCATATTTCCCAAACAATTCATAAAACATGTCCTGGACATTTTTCTCATTTTTGGTAACATATCTGCCAAATGTTTTACTAAAGACATTTACTAGACATTGAATTGTATTAATATATTTATATCATATCGCATTTTTCTCTTTTTGCTTTTAGATCTATAGGCTTGCTGACCTTAGAGGAGAAAAGGAATAAAAATAAAAATGGGAGCATTTGCTCATTTTATTGTGTAGTTTGTTTTTTGTTTTTTTGTTTTTTTTTTGCGGTACGCGGTCCTCTCACTGCTGTGGCCTCTCCCGTTGCGGAGCACAGCCTCCGGACACGCAGGCTCAGCGGCCATGGCTCACGGACACAGCTGCTCCGCGGCATGTGGGATCTTCCCGGACCGGGGCAAGAACGCATGTCCCCTGCATCGGCAGGCGGACTCTCAACCACTGCGCCGCCAGGGAAGCCCTGTGTAGTTTTAAATTCTTGGAAATTAAATGTGATTTGGGAATCAAGTTACTAACAATTATGCGCTGTTGAAATTATGCATCCAAGCAGAGGTAACTAATGCAAGGCAGGAGAGGTATGGGCATTTACACCTACATTCTGATGGAATGTTAGAGTCAGGACTGTGAATGTATGTGCTTTCTGCTTTTGATAAGGTGGCTGGGAAAGCCTTATGACACTTTACTGCACCTGGATTTAATATGACTATGGAATTGCATCACAGCATGGCATATTCCTGCACCAGAATTGCTGTTCTTATAAGCAAACATAGTAAATCCTGACTATAAAAAATATAAAATAAAATAAAGTCATTATGCATTTCCATCCTGAGGGTCCAATATACGACTGGGATTTAGTCACAGTTACAGCAGAGAAAAGTTAGAACTAACATTTTTCCACTGACCAGGACACTTCAATTTCAGCAACAAATAGTGACTGAATCAATAAGGCATGTATTATTAAAAAGACAGTTTACATTTTCCAATCATAAACAAAATCGTAACAGGAAGGCTTATGGAGAAAACAACAAATGATGCTGTGATTTAGTTTAAGTGTTTAAGCATAATTTCATAAACATAAGTGAACAGAAGGTTTTCTAGAAGAAGCAGACTAGAAGCTGTTTCCATTTCCATAGCACATCTACTCACTGGATGTCATGGAATGCCACTGACTTGTGAATACAGACCTACACCTCCACACGGCCGCCAGAAGCGAGGACACTGTCAATGACCCCATAAGTGTGTGGTCGTGCACCCATAAAAGTCTTACTACTCGTGCACCTACACACAGACTTCACACTACCTCTCAGGACATGGCACCCTGGCTCTCAATTCTCGTGGTCTTACTCCACAAAGAATCATCTTCCTGTCATTTCATCATCATTCCTTTTCACTGTAACACTCCTATTCTCCCATTTTTTTTTCTTTTTTTTCTTTCTTTTGCCTTCAATGGAAGAAATCTTTTTTCTTTTTTTAAACTTTTTATCTTTCATTGGAGTATAGTTGATTTACAATGTTGTATTAGTTTCAGGTGTGCAGCAAAGTGATTCAGTCATACATATACATGTATCTCTTCTTTTTCTAATTATTTTCCCATTTAGGTTGTTACATAATATTGAGTACAGTTCCCTGTGCTATACAGGAGGTCCTCGTTGGTTATCTGTTTTAAATATAGCAGTGTGTACATGTCCATCCCAAACTCCCTCACTATCCCTCCCCTCGACATTTCCCCCTGGTAACCATAAGTTTGTTCTCTAAGTCTCTGAGTCTGTTTCTGTTTTCTAAATAAGTTCATTTATATCGTTTTTTTTTTAAATTCCGCATATAAGGGATATCATACGATATTTCTCTTTCTCTGTCTGACCAACATCTTACCACTTGTAACTAAGTCTGAATTTTCTCACTCATCACACCTTGCCTAGTTTTCTCCATAATTTTCTCCCTATCATCCCTACCAACAGCCTCTATCCTCAGTGTTCTGGTTGGTATCCCTTTACCTCTTTTGGTAAATGCCTCTTTTTTTCTAAAGGGTTTTTATTTCTCTTTATTTCTTTAAAATCACTGAACTTAGGACTTGATGATCCATGACCCCAACAGCCCTCTCACATGATCGTTACTTTCTTCCATTGCTCTCCATTTAGTAGACAAATACTATTGCTACAGGCCATTAATTTGTCATCTGCTAGTCTCCTAACCTTCTGTTAATCATTTTATACATTTTATACAGATCCATCTCCACCTTCTCAGCTAAGTTTAGTACCCAGCTCATAGGCATCTTTGCAAATTCTCTGCCTTCCTCTAAGCAATTTCAACAGCCATATCAGTAATGCCTCAGGCTCCTTCACTGTCTCCAGTCGCAGATAACAGTCTTGTTTACTTAACTCAGCAATTACTTGTACTATTCCTATATTTTAAAATACTTTGGCCAAGTTGGGAAGCTTCAACTCTGCGTTCATTTTCTGTTGCTGCTGTGACAAATGACTACAAACTTAGTGCAAACAATGGAAGTTTATTCTCTTGCAGTTCTGGAGGCCAGAAGTCTGAAATGGCCTTGTAAGTCTAAAATCAAGGTGTCAACACCTTGATTCCTTCTGGAGGTTCCAGAAAAGAATCCATTGCTTGCCTCTTCCAGCTTCTGGTGGTGGCTATAGCCACACAACTCCAGCTGCTACTTTCGTTCATCATTTTGCCTTCTCCTCTTCTGTCATCCCATCTGTTTCTGCCTCCTTGTAACTACACTCGTGATTACATGTATGTTCACCTAGACAATTAAGTATAAGTTCCCTTTCTGAAGATGCTTAACTTAATCAAATCTATAAAGTCAATCTTGTCATACAAAGTAACATTCACAGGTTCCAAGGGTTAAAATATGCATATCTTTGGGGGCAATTGTTCAGCTACCACAGGCTAAATGCCCCAAGTACAACATGGCCGTTTGTACGAATCATCAGGAAACATCTCCAGAGACAATGGCAGTAACAAACACCAAAGTCAGGGAGCCAATTTCTACATGATGTCAGCATAGTGAGGCGTCATTAGGCACTAAAAGGAGGGACCAATGGCAATGGCAAGGTATTAGCAGTGTCTGACCATCCATGGCATGGTTACTCTATGTGATCTGGTGTGCCCTGGTTAAACACAGGATTAACAATTTTATTTTCATCACATTTTCTTTGTCCTGGTGTCTGAGAATTATGTGCCCTGTACCCACCATGCTCAGTTTCTGATACTCCCTTTCCTGTATTTCTTCTCTCTACCTGAAACAACTTTTATTTAATCTTCCACCTATTCCTGTGCTAGATACCCAAATTCCCAGCCTTTCTTTGGATCTTTCTCTACCTCTTCCCTCACGTGTTAATCTTTCTTCTCTGATTTTTTTTAATATTTATTTATTTGGCTATGCCGGGTCTTAGTTGCGGCACGAGGGATGGCATGCGGGATCTTTATTTGCGGCATGCGGGATCTAGTTCCCTGACAGGGATGGAACTTGGGGCCCCTACATTGGGAGCGCGGAGCCTCAACCACTGGACAACCAGGGAAGTCCCTAATGGGAGTAATAAATGTTTAAAAAAGGAGTTCTGATTTTTAATGAGAGTTCAATAAATAGGCATTTTGGACACTGTGTTGTAAATATACATCTTTTCACATAGTAGCTATAACCACCACAAAGGTTTTATACAAGTTTAGGACTCAAACTACTTGTTTATGAAAGTATATTTATTACAGAAGGTGAGACAACAGTTCCACCTGGCAGCCTAATCCATATAGTTCAGGAAGACAAGCTCCACAAAGCACCTGACCATTAAATGCTTGAAGCTGTCCTTGGAGAAGCAGTTTCTTTCTCGACTATGCAGAAATTAGGTTATCCCTGAACCATGAAATTTGTTTGTTCTTATCCTAATATGCATAAAACTACACTTTAGGTTCTTCTGGGTATGGGTTTCATTTGTTCAGAATAATTATTTCTGCATGACACAGGATTGTGTACATCTAGAGAGCTATAGCAACAACAATGTATAACTGCAAAAGGTGATTGCTGAACAAATATTGGTCAACTTTTTAAAAACTCAAATGAAGAATTTGTCTCAATTACACCCAAACAGTAGTGAATTCCAAATATGAATTTTGCGTTACAGTCAAAGTAATTTTCATTATTTGTTCTAAGTATGTAAAAGCCGTTCTAGAGAGAGGCTTTGTTGTATTATAATACAGATAAAAAGAATTGTTGTCATCCCTCTATGACCCTTACATACAAATAATCACTTATCCTTAACTTTACCATTTTATCTTAAAGACATTTCAATAATAATCTTTCCTAAACTTAATAAAAACTACTCCGTGATTCTTTCTAAAAGCAACTATCAAAGTTTGCATGAATTTTGCTACTCGACATGGTTCCCTCAAATTCAATTTTTGTATAACTATTTAAATTTATTTCTTCTCATTATTTAATAGATTTTGAGGAAGGAAATTGAGAATTTTAGCTTTTAACAAAGGTTCTGTTGGATTTTTGATTCTAAAGTGAGGCAATTCTGAAATTAAATATACGAATTATGACTGATAAAAAATACATAGGTAGCAATACACAGGTATCTATAAATACCAAGAATTGAGAATATTGTATTAAGGAACCAGGGAAAAAATACTTTGAGATGAAATAGTCACAAAAATAGAAGCACACAGTATAGAAACATGATTTGGATACTTATCTTAGTCTTTTCTCCAGTGTGTACCTCACAAATAGAGGCAAGGAAAACTCTCAAACTTGAGAACGTAAAAAGAAAGCCATAAAAATTACGTCCACAGTCTTTTAAAATGTAAACAGGAGGTTTTGTACACAATATAGTGCATGTCAGAATAGAAATGATTACCACAGATAGTTAAGAAAGGAGAATTTTAGTGCTAATCAGAGGAAAAGAGCACTTGAAATCAAAAGCTAATTACTCAGTATATAAATGTATGAATATGCGCATTAATGTAGCTTGCTAGGATTTTTTGAGTTACTTAAAAAGACAATTTTAAGTGTTTTCATTTAAGTTAGCTAGTCATTTTAGTAAATTAGTAAGTAATTCAGTAAATTAGTTAATAATTTATATTTTTTTATGTTAACCCTCAAACAACAACTTGTGGGAATATATCCAATTGTACTCTGTTCTGGTAAAATTGTTGAGCCATGCAAGTATTAGTAAAAAGAGGGAACAAAGAACTTTAAAAATGCCACTAATCCATCTTGCCTGACTGCTTATAAACTACCAATGCCACTCATGACAGTTGAACATATATCAGAATATTCCCAGATATGAAAGCAGATAAATGTTAAGAATTCAAACTTCCTTCTAATACGAATTTTTTAAATCAAACAAATGTAGCCTATTGACCACCAGATAAAGTTTGTTGAGTAAACACATGTAGTATTTTTACTTCCTCCTAAAATTTGATTAAAACTTCAGTGAAGAGTCTTTTAAGGTATAAACCTATTACAACAGAGTAAGAGAAGAAAACAGAGCAACTATTTTAGAAGTTGGAAGGCAGATGGAAAAATGGTAACTAATTTAGCACATTGAGAAAGCTGAATCTGAAACCACTGGTATGAAAAGTTTAGAAGCAACCTCATTTAAACATAGATCCCTAAACACCTGAATAACTGGCAGAAGAATATATTTTTGGAAATGAATTAAATGAACACTAAATAAGAATTGGTTGAAAACTTGCTTTAAAAGCATTAAGACCCAGATCTTCTCTATTCAAAGGCTCGAGGTTACTGTTTCTCTCTTTCACTGACAGACAACTATGGTTATATTTTGTGACAGTTTTATTGTGATATAATTCACATATCATACAATTTACCCATTTACAGTATATAATTCAATAGTTTATAGTATACTCATAGAATTGTGTAACTGTCATTACCATCAATTTTAGAACATTTTAATTACCTCAAAAGAAGCCCCAGACTCACTAACTACTACCCAATTCCCCCATTCCTCCCAGCTCTAAGAAATCATTAATCAAATTAATTAAAATTTATTAAATTTTAAATTAAGATTAATTAAGCTTTCTGTCCTTATGTATTTACCTAATCTAGACATTTAATATACATTAATTAATCCAATATATGCCCTTTTATGAAGCTTCCTTCACTTAGCATAACACTTTTAACTCATCCATGTTGCAGTATGTAGCAGTATTTCGTTCCTTTGTATTGCAGAATAGCATTCCACTGTCCGTATATACCACATTTTGTTTACCCACTTTTCCATTGATGGACATTTGAGTTGTTTCCACTTTGGGGCTATTATGAACAAAGCTGCTGTGAATATTTGTGTACATGCTTTTGTGCAAACATTTGTTTTATTTCCCTTCGTTATATCCCTAGGAGTGAAATTCCTATGACATGTGGTAATTCTGTTTATCGTTTTAAAAACTAACAGACTGTTTTCAAAAGTGGCTGCACAATTTTACATCCCACCAGCATGATATCTCCAACTTCACATCCTCACAAAAACTTGCTATTGTCTGTCTTGTTCATTTAGTCATCCTCATGGGTATGTCATTGTGATTTGTATTTACACTTTACAGGATATATATTTTTTGAGATAGTATCAAAATTCTCCCACCCTGTGAGATTCCACACATACAGAGGAATTAAGTACAAAACTGTGTATTGAATATGAAAAGCTTCACCCTGTTCTTCCACTCTGTTCCCCAAACTCTGGCAGCTACATGCATATCATCCAGGCAGGTGAACGGAAAAAAATCCTCAGGCACTCTGAATAGCTCAGGAGTAAATGTCTATGATACGGACAGCAAACATTCCTCAAACAAATATCCCACAATAAAGTTTGAAAGTGATAAGCCCCACCCATACACTCAGAGCTTCCAATCAACTTTTCACTGTTTTAATTTTAAATATGAGCTCTCAGCCAAGGATTACTACACATTTTAAAAATCCTATAAAATCAAAGGCAAAAACCAGCCAAAATAGGAAAAAAGTAATTTGGGCTAAAAGAAAAACAAATGAGAACTATGTAGGGAGGAGAAGACTTTGAAAAGATAATAAATCTTAACTATCATTAATATTCTGAGAGAAATAAGTTATTGCCTCCATGAGCCCACATCCTATACATAGGACGCTATATAAAGAAATACTCAGAAAACAAAAAGTAATAGCTTTCAGAGTTTACAAAAACAGTAAACATGAAAAACTCAGTGGATAGTTTAGAAGAAGGAAATTTTCTAGAAAGTATGCCAAAAAGAATAGAAAATGAAAAATAGGAGAATAAGTGAAAAATAGTAGAAAACCTTCAGTAGATTCAATATCCAAATAATAGATGTTCCAGAAATAAAAAGCTGAGAAAATAGAAGAAACCAATAACATCTTTCAAGACATTTTCAAGGTGCAGAAGGACCTGAGTGTCCCACGTGAGAGAGTCCACAAAGTACCACAGTGAAATTTCATAACACTAGAAGCAAAGAGAAGATCCTTCAAACATCCAGAAAAGAATATGCAAAGACAGGCTTCTGGAGGCAGTGAAAGGAGTGTAGTAAACTTTTGATCATCTCCTCAAATCCCTTCATGCAAAAAATATTATTAAAAGAACAATTAAGACACTTCAAGAAAATAATATAACAACCAATGATACCTTCAATAAAATGAGATAATAAGGAACCATTCAGGTGGGGCTAAAATACCAACAACAGCACAGCTCTTCTAGCTCCAACAGTTATCCAGTGTTAACGGTGAGGAGGAAAAATACGGAAAGATGTTATAAGCCACAGAACAGAGTAATCATCAATTAAATACTCACCCCCATAAGGAGAGGAACACAGAAACACTGAACGGAACCCTATGTGAGTAAATCTGAGAACAGTCAACGAACTTTGCAGAAGTCCTCTTAGGCTCCAAATAAGAGGTTAGTGCACAGAAACTCCAGGACACCACTAAGAGGAACGTAAGAAATTCAAATAATGCAAAGGAGGCTGAATCACCAGTGGAATGCAAAAATATCCAATAAGTCTTCCCTTGGAAAGATTCACACTAAAGTAAAACTGCAGAAGCAGAAGTCACACTGGGAAAAGGGAGAACACTGGGGATCACAAGGAGAAATAAGGTTCAGATACTGTGTGGCAGAAGAAACCAAGAGAGTATACAGTACTGTGACAGCAACCTAGAATGTTTAACAGTGAGATCACCAGCTCAAAGAGCAAGGCTGGTAGAGTTCTGGACAATATAGATACAGAGGCAGGAAACTTACCTGAATCAGATCAGGCTAAGCCCTGGGAGATGTATAAGTGGCTAAAACATTAGATAGATGGATGGATGGATAGATAGATGATAGATAGATAGATAGACAGATAGATAGACATATAGAACTAAAGGAGGGAGAAAGAGGAAGGAAGGAAGGAAGGAAGGAAGGAAGGAAGGAAGGAAGGAAGGAAGAGAGGGAGGGAGGGAGGGAGGGAGGAGGGAGGGAAAAAGAAAAGCTCTTGAATCTGAGGGGGAAAAGCTACTTCCACCCATCCATGCCTCCCGTACAGAAACATCTCCCCTAAAATCCAGGAAACGCAATCTCATGTAAACATGTGAAATAAATAAAAATTAAGATTACAATCAAAACCCATATAAAGACATAAAGTTAAAGATGAAAAATATCCAAATTATCTCACAACAGATAATGAAAAACACTAACAAACCATGACTACAAAGAAAATGAAAGTAGCATATTATTTCAGAAAGGGATAAAGAAATTAAGAAAATTATCAAAGCTCTGAAAGGACAGCATAAGTCAAGATGAGAACATCTCAGATGACATGACTGGACAACAGAAGGCTATAAATTTTTTTGAAAGCTAACAGAACTTGGGACTTCTCTGGTGGTCCAGTGGTTAAGACTCTGCACTCCCAATGCAGGGGGCTTGGGTTCAACCCCTGGTCAGAGAACTAGATCCCACATGCATGCTGCAACTAAGAAGCCTGCAAGCCCTAACTAAAGATCTCATGTGCCAAAACTAAGACCCAGTGCAGGCAAAATAAATAAATAAATATTTAAAAAAAAGAAAGAAAGAAAGCTAATAGAACTCATGAATAAAAGAGAAGAAAATGAAAAATTGGAAATGAAGACTAAATTCAAAGAAACCAAATATAGGGGCTTCCCTGGTGGCGCAGTGGTTGAGAATCTGCCTGCCAATGCAGACGACACAGGTTCGAGCCCTGGTCTGGGAAGATCCCACATGCCATGGAGCAACTGGGCCCGTGAGCCACAATTACTGAGCCTGCGCGTCTGGAGCCTGTGCTCCGCAACAACAGAGGCTGCGATAGTGAGAGGCCTGCGCACCGCGATGAAGAGTGACCCCCACTTGCCACAACTAGAGAAAGCCCATGCACAGAAATGAAGACCCAACACAGCCATAAATAAATAAATAAGTAAAATACATTGTGTAAAAAAAAAAAAAAAAAAAAAAAAAAAAAAGAAACCAAATATAAAGTAAGAGAAACAGAGGAGAGAAGAGAAAGAAGTTACTCTTATGAAAAAGAAATAAAGATAAAAAGAAATTTTTTAAAAGCAGAAGATAAAGAGAATAGACAAAGCTCATTTGGGTATAACTGAAACACCTAAAGAAGGCAAATAAAACAATTGGACAAAACAAAAATTTTAAGTACAATAAAAAATTTTTTCCTTGTATCTACATACTGAGCACTGGCAAAATATGGCCCAGTGTAGTCAACACCAACATATATTTGGTAAAGCTACCACTGGACTTTAATGATATGGTGGGGGAGGGAGGAAATTGAGGACATTCAGACAAATGCACTAAATCACCAATATGGGGAAAAAAAAATGTTAGATTGGCCCCAGATTTTTCAATAACATTTTATAACCACAGCAAGTAGAGCCTATCTCCAAATCTGACCCAGTCTCACACACTCCCTCCCCCAAACACTTCCCTTATGTTCAGCGTTCAAGGTAGATTATCAGCAAAATCTCTATTTTGAACCTCTTTTCTGAAAATCCCCTCCACTTTCTTGCTCCAGTGGAAACCTGATGATTCCCTGATGCCACTGCTTCCCCTCGATCCCTCTCAAATGGAGCCTGTGTCCTCTCCTTGCCTTTTAACATGTAGGAATGGGTATCTTCCTTACTCCATACAGCTGCTTCCAGACCATTAAACTTCTCTCCAGGGTCCTTTGAAGCCCACTGCATCAGTCTAAACCATCGCATGGTGGGCTGGATATTGGACCCCCAAAATATCCAGGTCCTAACCCCTGGAACCTGTGAATATTATCTTACGTGGTAAAGTCTTTGCAGGTGTGAGTAAGTTAAAGGTATTATATGGGGAGGGTATCCTGGGTTATCCATGTCAGGTACACCCTAAATGTAATAACAAATATCCTTATAAGAGGGAGACAGAGGGAGATCTGAGAAAAGAAGAGGAGAAGGTAGTGTGACAATAGAAGCAGAGATGTGAATGACATGTTTTGAAGATGGAAGGAGACACAAGGCAAGGAATACAGGAAGCCACTGAAAGCTGAAAAAGACCCAGAAATAGATCCTTCATTCAGAGCCTCCAGAAGGAACCAGCCCTGTTGACACTTGGACATTAGCCCAGTGATTTTGGAATTCTGACTTCCAGAATCACAAGTTTGTGGTACTTCGTTACAGCAGCAATAGGAAAGTAATATACCCCATTTGGATGCAGTCATCTACAGCCGTCCAGGCCACCGAGTCTCAGCTCATTCCTAGAAGATTGTAACACTTGGCTTAGTATCTTACCCAGTGACACTATGCTTTAATATTTATTATTACAATATCCATGGATGCTAAGATATTTCGCTGACACTTCCCAAATCCTGGCCTCTTAATTCCTTGCCCTCTTCACCCCCAATAATCCTGTCTCACGCAGGGGACAGTGAGCTTGTCAGAGTGAGCACCTGTCTCTCCCCCCTGTGCAGGACTCTGCCTTTTCCCTCTGACCCCATCCAAGGTGCTGAGCCTTGAGCTGTATGATTAGGGGGCAGGGAGAGGCTGGGAGAGTGGCAGGTAAGATTCTCTGAGGGCATGAAAGACACATGGGTCCTACTAACCAGGTCACAGACTCCAACAAAAAGTCCTCCCACAAGTCTCTGGGGCACCTCTCCTGTGAATCCTCCCAACTGGCCATGGGCACCCCAATACCTCATGTGATGCCCCACCCACCTCTCCTCCCTGGTCCCTGTGCAGGCTCCCAGTGGCGGCTAGAGGGAACTTTGGCAGAAGGCTAGTGAATAGGCAAAGAAAGCCAGCCAAAATCTGCAGGCTAGGGAGAGGCGACAAACTTAAGCAGTATCACTGCCCTGGGGAAAGCAAAAGGGAAGCTGTCAGCACTCAACCTGGTGTGTTGCAGGATTGAGAGAAGTGCACAAGCTCAGGAATTCTACCACAAGAGTGCTATTGTCACTCACCACTCATCTTATCCAACCTATGAGCAGCATTTGACACAGTTTATCACAGCCTCCTTCAAACACTTTCTTCATGTGGGCTCCAGGACAATTGCTTTGCTTTCCTCCTAACTCCCTGGTTACTTATTCCCAGTTTACTGGCTTGTCCATTTATTCATTTATTTACCAACTCTTTAGGTACTGATACTTTCTCTGAATATCAGATACTATTCTAGGTGCTGGAAATACAGCAATAAACAAAACAGACAAAAGTTTCTGACTTAGGGGAGCCACATTCTAGTGATATAACATTAGTTTACCGATAGAGAGGGAAAGAATTCCTTTGCTTCTTTACTACCCTTGGTCTCTGCTCAAATATCCCCGATCATAATTTCAGAGAAGGCATCTCTGATATGGGTATTTGTCATCACACAAACCTCCCACTTCCTTCCCCGCTTCTCAATTAATTTTTCTCTCAAGGGCTTATCACCGTCTGATGAATTACATATTTTACTTATTTATTTATATCCTGCTCTTCTCACTGAAATGTTAAGCACCTCGAAGCCAGGGCCTTTATCTCTTTTGTTCATTGCTCCAACCCCAGAGCACAGCACAAAGTAGAAGGTCACAAACGACTCATTGACTCTGTAATCCTGAGGAGCCGCAATATCACATTTTATAGATGAGATCTTAAACAGCTGATCAAAATCACACAGTAGGTAGGCACTGGAAAAGCCCAGAAGCCTAATAAAGAAACCTTCCTCTTTTTTTCACTCTACCTTTAACCAGCCCTGCAAAAAACTGTCATTGCAAAAGAAGAGAGGGAAAATCATGTGAACCACTGCCCTTCAGTTGCTTTTTATAATATTAAAAAAAGTAGAAGATATTGAAAAAGCTGGGAATCTTCTGAAAAATTAATAGTCTTCGGCCCATTTAGTGTTTAGACCCATGTTGAGTGTCTAAAAGAAAATGCATACAAAGGCAGAGTGTCCATGCCAACTTGTCTCATTTATCCCCTTTCCCCTTTCTTCATATGCCTTGTAGCTTGATTCACTCCAGTGGAAGAGTACAAATATTCACTGACCTATTTGGTATATGGATAATGAACAGCCAACCGGTGTGAGATACTCAGAGGTTGAAATGTGAAAGGAAGTTACTTGGAAGGAAGAAGAGTACAAGAAACACATCAGCAAGTGAGAACGCATAGAAATAGGAGTAATATTGAGAAGGCAAGGCAGCGCTCGTGCCAGGGAGCTGCCCTGGAAATCAGTGCTGGTATTGTCCCACTGAGTGCTGCACTGAGGAACACAGACCACTAGCTACGTCTAAAACTGTAAAAATATCGAGGTTGTACACAGTTACATAGTTATTTGATTCTACACCATTTTGAATTTTTGTTAAAAGTTTAGGTCTCAGATTTATCCAAAAGTACTTTTATTTCTTCAATATTTTCTGAAGAAGTTATCCATCTGATACAGGAAGGCATTTCTACTCATTATCTATTTTAAATAGTCAACCCCTTAACTGCCAACACTAGCCAAACGAAGAATTAAGGTAAATTTGAAGACTACTGGGATGGTTGTCCACTATTTTATTTTAAAAATTATCTGTGTTGTGCCTCTTCACTTCACTTGAACTCTGAGAATGCTGACAAGACTGCAAACTCCTTGTCCTAACTGGATAAACTTCCTTGGACTGTGAGGGAATGGAGACACAGAGGAAGGTGTTAGATATTTCTCCATCCTACTAGGGCACAGGACTCTGAATTATTCCCACAAACAATGTCCAGAAACCAGAAGAAAATAATTAGTGAAATTCTAGAATAAGCCATCAAGTTAGGGAAAGAG